>NC_046657.1:139975430-139983147 GCF_010883055.1 Belonocnema kinseyi | reverse complement strand
GATGGGCATTTAGTACACCCGTGAAGTGTCAGAAACTGAAGGTCAAGTTCTTTATCCAGCTATTTTTGGTAAAAATAAAAAAATATAGCATTTTCAACACTTTTAAGACTATTTTATTTTCAAATTCGAAAATTATATGTAAAGCTATTTATATTTCATGGAAAGACGAGCCATTTTTCCTTACGACTTATTTCGATGGAAAGAAAATTTTCAGCGTTATTGAATTTTTAAAATTTTAAAAACCGGCGAAAATGAAACTTTTAAGCCAAAAAACTCACGATATTGAAAAAGTCAGGAGATGGAAAATGTTTCTCTTAGAAAGCGCTACAAGCTTATCATAACAACTTTTTTAATTTCCTTGAAAAATCGAAAATTCAAATTCCGATTGCACAAAAAAAAATGATCAAAAATCAAAAATTTCATTTTGTGGTGAAACTATGCTAGACGCAAAAAAAATTGTGCACCTAAAAACAATCTACAATTTTGTTATGAATTACTTTATGATAGATCGCGTAATTTTTGTTTTATTCGTAAAAAACAATATCAAAAATAAGAAACTTTAATTTTTTGCCAAACGACACAAGTTGCGAAAAAAATAAATAGACAAAAGTTGCTCACTTAAAAAAGAGCTATAAATTTGTTATTAACCATTTTTTGATAGCATACGTAGTTTTTCCTTAAATCATAAAACATAACATTGAAAATAAACAATTCATTTTTTCGGGAAAACGAAACAAGAGCAATAAAATGTTACTTAACAAAATTGTTTAAAAACCATATGATTCGCAGTTTTTCAATTATAAAAACAAGACAATTTTTTGATAGCATACGTAGTTTTTCCTTAAATCATAAAACGTAACATTGAAAATAAAAAATTTTATTTTTTCGGAAAAACGAAACAAGAGCAATATAATGTTAATTAACAAACTTTTTTAATAGGATTTGCACTTTTTGAATTATAAAAACAAGACAATAAAAATATATCTGTTTCAATATCAACGCATATTCTGAATTTTAACAATATAATTGTATTGATAGGAAACACTTTTAAAGCAGCTGAGAATAAAACATAATACAAAATAAAATAAAAACAAGAAAGTGATCATAAAGAATCAAATTTGCACTTTATTTTGCGTTATCGGAAGAAGCAGTGCCGGCCCGAGGTACGGAAATAAATATAATATGCATTTGATTAATATAGTTGAACTCAATGTAGAAAGTTCACACTTTGGACTAAATCGAGCGCGAAGCACGATATATGTGATGAGAATACGTCAATCAAAGGAGTTTTAACAAAAGACAATTCACAATCGCCCAATGATAGCTGTCGATGCTTTGACAGAAGAATGTGCCCGAACAGCGAGTAGATTTCTTTCAAAAGGTACCCCTCTGAAACAAAAATTGCAGCAAAAAAAGGTTAAGCTTGTATGTATAAGATCTTCATAGATTCAAGACGTCATTTCCTGAAAGTGCAGGGAAGCGAAAAAACAGGGATATAAAACGATACGCCGCGCCGAGCGTGTAAAACCACCCGTGTTGGGTTAATTAAAGGTGATGGGGAAAAGGAGGCAAAGGGAAGTTTGCACCGGATGGGGTGAGCTTGCAACCAGGCTTTGCTCGTCCTTTAATCGACGGGATCATTTCCTTCAGGAGAACAGGAGTAGCGTCGGTTCCTGCGATTTGTCGATGGTAAATTTAATTAGAAACTTTGATTTAATTATAATGTCGCGTTGCGCCCACACGTCTACCGTCCACCGCTGTGGGCATTTAATTACACTTTCCATTTATTAATCATTAATCCCTAGTGCTCGTAACCGTGGTGCAACTTCTGTGTCGAATAGAACAGAACGGCTAACTGGGTGAGTAACTGAGCACTCGCGCGTCATGATAACCACACTTGAGATAGAAGGATGAACAAAGTAAGAGAGTCAGTCGTTCATTACTTTCTGAAACATGGTCACCTAATATTTCGTCACAAATTCACTGAGCCACGTAAGCAATTTGATAAAGGAAACTAGAAAACAGAGAAAAATTCTACGAAAATGAAACTCAAGATTTTTTTAACTTAAAGTTATATATAACCAATTTTTTAGGTTAGATCCTGTGACCTTTACTGCAATGCAAGAGAGAACATTTTTACCAAAACTTATTCAAAATAAAAAATTTCATTTGATAGAATAATTAAAATCCTAGATATTTTAAGAATATATTACTTGAGAATTTCCTCCGAATAATTCGGATCATGACAACAATTAAAAAAAAGTTTTAATAGCTAATTATTACACATACACTAGAAATGTGTTTTCAAACAAATATTTAGATGGGTTGTGAGAGAGATTTGAAAGCCAACAACTTGGGTTTGAGTCCCAGCGTCGTCTCGAGTTAAAAATTTTTGATATACGTTAAACATCATTATTTCAATAGACGGACCACCGATTAAAAAAACGTGTTAAATGTCAATTTACAATTATTTTACTTGTTTTACATTTAGACTTCCCTTACACTGACAAAAATGTTTGTTTGAATGAATTTTACCTTACTTAAGCATATTTTTATCTGAATTATATCAAATCTTCCTTCAATCAAATAAAATTTATTTATATGAAACAAAAATTATGTCAAAAACTTATGTTCGCTTTTATTCGCAACAACTTCTGTCCATACGAATTGAGATATCGAGTTGCCAAAGACAAGCAAGTTGTCAAAGGTTACATGGCTAATAGGCGACAAGACAGCCTCTCGTTAGCCAAAGTTAATAAAATTGCATTTATTATAAAATAAATTTGCTAGCCGATACTTAAAAACTTTTCTGTCATGGAAAGCTTATCAGTACCTGGTCTGGGTTGTTTGCATTGCCCTTGATATAATGTTTTCTTTAACGAGTCAACGTTTTAATTTCTTAAGCTATGCATGAAATTTTTATTTTTACATAAGATAAAGCTTAAATTTCAAGTTCAAAGCGAGGTTTAGTTATTTTATTTTTCTTCGGGGTATAAATCCGTAGCGATTTTCAAACATTTTAGAGAATTGGACAAGTTCTTTTATGGTTCGAGAATTTTCCGCAAACTGGTTATGAATTTAAACCTAACAGTGGTGGTTCTCGATAATTTAAAGTACAAATTGAGCCAAGTTATTGACAAGGGCAGTAAGCAGGTTGCGAGAAAGAGATAGGGGTTCGCACGTCCAAGAGTTCTGTTGAGGGTTCTGGGAGTTGTAACGACTTTTTGGGAACACCGCGTCGTGCCACGCTCTCTTTTCGAAAAGCTATTAAACCCTTCGAAACTTTTCGAATAACAGAAGCGTGCATGGCACGAATTCACGTTAATTTTGCGTTTATGCGCTTTATTATAAGCGACGCGGTGGTAATTATTAAAAAGTTTTCACCTTAGGACGCTTTGACTAAACTATCCACACTTTCACATTCTGCGTTTTAAGTGCTGAATATTATCATTCCCTGTATTTTTACCCTCCTTGAGCAGAACGAAACTTTAACGTTCGAGTGATAAAAACCACGATTGCTGTAAAACTCTGTAAAACGATTGCTGTGAAACTTATATCAGGGTAAATTCTATAGAAAAGCCGTAATCACTTACACAAGTTATTGATACATTATTATTAGTATTATTATTATTATTCCATTTAAATCCCGTAGCACTGCGCTAAAAGCCCTATTTGTACTATGAGTTTTTATTTTACGTGAAGGTCTATCTCTTATAAAGAGATTAACACAACTTATTTTAATCATACGTTTAATATTTATTTAGTTAAAACAATTAAAAATAAACCGAACATTTCTTTTTATTTTCATTTCCTTAAAATTTTCTTTGACTGAGGTTGGCTCAGAATCACAGTATGATTTTAAATACAACCAGTGTGATAAACCCACAGCTGCATCTGAATTTATCGGCGCGAAACTTCCCCCCACTCGACATTACGTGGGAATGCAGGAAATATAGAACCCGGCCATTCGTCACCGATGGTCACTAATCCGAGTGCTATCCGCGCTCGAAATGGCTTGACATCTGGACTCTTCCCGAGTCAAAGTTCACCTCGGAGCTACTGCCCTCACTACTGCCATCGTTCTGTAGATACATTATTGTTGCATTATTAGACTAGGTAGGAAATATTCAAACATAGCAATAAGATGTTAAGGATTGAAATATTTATTTAAAAAATGTAAATAGCGCTACATTAATAACTTTCCTGTTTAATGCTCAACCTGATAGGTTTCCCCGTCCAGAGCAAAAAATGTATAAACGTTATTCATATATATTCTGTGCAATAAATGATGTACAATATTGTTACAGAACTCAGGTATTCAAGAGTATTTTAATTTTGAGAAGTTAATTAATCAAGAAAACCTTCTTTTGGCCGTTGACTTGAGAGCCAATAAATATTCTTTCGTTATAGTCGACACTCATAGTCAATCCAAGTTATCGCGAGCAATTATCGTGCTGCTCAGTGCATCTGCGGGCAGGCTTACCACCCGTCTAATCCAGGCTTTCGAAAGCAAGAGCTTCTGCCAAGCGTCCTTTTCTCAACCCGTAAATCACTCCGTCCCAGTTCGTGCACGCGCACTCACACGAAGGAAGTATCAAAGACCAGAATGAGATTGACAAAAATGAAAAGGGAGAAAATATATGTGCGAGTGAAGGGATAATACCACCTCTTTCCAGCCCCTACATATCAGTCCACCCTTGCTTTCATTCAGAAAAACTAAATAAATAGCCTGTCTGTTCTACACAGTTAAGTTGCTCCTCACTCTTTGTATGTTTCCTTTATATAAAGCCTTCATTATTGGTATATGTATTTAAAAAATAAAATACAGATTTATTAAAAAGTCATCTGAAAGCTTGTTCAATCAGAAAGAGATTGAGAAACTTTAATTGTAGATAATTAAAATCAATAAGTGTACCTTTTGCACGTCCATCTTGTCCGGAAGTATGAAAACGACGACATGCTTTAACTTTGGGTCAAATGCTTCTTACAATTTTAACAAACCGAAGAAAATTAGCCCAAATGGAGTTAGTCAAAAACGAATTTTGTAACCTATGTATTTTAATGCATTATATTAAATCAAATTAATTATAATGTCCAATAAAAACCCCTTCTTCCTACCTATACCACACTTTTATCCTCTTTTCTCCTCTTCCCAGTTTTACTCTCAGCTTTCCCATTTCCCCTACTCCTTCATCTTTCCAACACTCACCCCATCAGCTCTTCCAATCGTCTTCGTTATAACCTCCGCTCGACCCTCCTCTAATCTAACCCAAACTCCTCTATCACTGTTTTTCACTCAATAACAAGACATATCTATCAACAGTTGCTACATGGTTTTGCAATTCTGATCAGTATCCATTTTCCCGTGTAGGAAATTATCGGGGAAGACTTATGCCTAGTTAGGACATTGTCTAGACCATCTAATCTGGATTTTCTTTTCCGGCTCTATCAGGGTGCTGGTTAGGACGTCCTGGCAAAAAAAGGTACACAAAATTAAAAACGAACATTTAAAAAATGAATTTTTTCCCTCATTATCTGGTCAGTCTTGGGGCCCTAATCGGATCCAGGCTGAGTCGAAATAGAACAAAAATCTAAGTTTCTCATGCAAATACTTGCTTACCACTCCAATAAGAGGCAGGATTTTGAAAAGTATAAAAAGTGAAAAAGTGAGCAAAAAAATGCATTTTTTTCTTCATCATCTAGATAGTCTTCAAAATAACTTTTAACGTCCACTATCTGAAATATATTTTCACAAAACCAACGTTTCACTTCTTTTTATCGCCATAATACTACAAGGAGGTTCTGTGTTAATTTCCGAGTATAATCGATTTTAATATTTTATTTGATCGATACAAAGGCCAAACGAATTATATATTGTATTTTGTCAATTAATCCGCATAGATAGCTCTTTATGTGTAGTGTACTTAACATTATTAAATCCAATTTAGGTGCTTTTTGTTTTCCAATATCAAAAACATGAGTACTGGGCTTCAAATACTTTGGGAATTTATTCAAGTGTATGCCGGTATACTGTGCTTAAATCTATACTGGCCGTAGTAGCCTACAATGCCTACAACTTTTTATTGTTATAAATGTTCGAATTTATTACTATTGAATATTTCATTGAAATTAACATACACCGTGCGACCTCATTGTTATTAATATTCCGTCAGTCTTGCATAGGGGAATGCGGAACAGATGAATTTCAAGCTCAGATTAATTTAGTTTTAAAATTGGCGCGTTTTGTGAACTACTAGTGCGTAACCAATTTGTTCTGTTTCCATGTTACCTTTTTGTTTCCGAGGTGTGGAATATCCAAACCACGTTTATATTGTATCATTAACATTATACACACGTGCAGAAGTGGCAAACGCGCTCACCACAAACAGCACTCACTTCGAGGTGTACTGCCTCGTTATAGATATAGTCCTGTTGAAAATTCAACCAAATAATGGAAGCGGGCATCTAAAATAATATTGGCCCTTTACTGACATAATAGTTATGAATACTGTGGAATATTTCGTTATGAGGATATTAATGATGCGATAACACTATACGAGTATGTGAATGTGCAAAATATAAAAGCCCACTCCGTCAATTTCAAATAGGGGATCAACCATAAACCATAATAGGAATACATTATAAAAAATATTTCTATGTTGAAATGTTGTCACAGGCTTACATTGCCCAACATGTCGAAGGCATTTTTGGTTAGAGTTGGATTTTTATTTGATCATTTTGCACGGGGCTGTCCCGGTATATACTATCAGTCACGGACGCATTTTTATAATGCAATCAATTGATCGGACGAGAGCAGTCTGCCCAGACAAATTGGACAAAAGCCTGGTTTTTACCCCATCATTGATAGACTGGGTTGCGGTCAAGTACACGGTGGGGGGACACCTACAGCTTAAGGTAGGTTCCGAACCACCTGAACCTCGGTAAAAGTAGATTGAAAAATTTCAAGAGGTACCGGCTCAGGGATCGAACCCTGGACCTCTGAGGTGAAGTCCGTGTGTCTAACCAAATTATCTACAGAGGCTCTTTAATAATAATATTATTATGATTATTATTCTTATTATTATTAGTCTGTCTATTTTCTCAGCATAAAAATTAACTTACAGCCAGTATCTTTCGTATCTCAAGGTGGTATACGACGAGAGCCCTTTTAAAAGTTAATACTACTCTCTACGCATAGTTGGACAAGAAAGTTGCAGATAGTTAAAAAATAAATTCGAAATCGACACTGTGGTTTTAAATGTCCGTGTAGCAGTCTATGTAGTTCTTAATGTTTACTGTTAATGTTTTCACGAACGTTAGGGCGAAAAATATAAATATTATCTTTGGCGTTTGGTGTTTAACGAGAAAAAGGAGTATATATGGTGCATGTGGCTAGTCATCAGTTACTATCAAAATTGTGATATCGCATGTAATATTTGTAACTCAGTCGGGGACAATTGATCGATACGATTTCGGGCGAGTGGATCCTAAAAGTAACTACGCAACTTACGTATAGAGTTGCCTGATACGTGTTTTCGATTTGCCGCCGTGAGGTGGATGGTCTTTTGTAGGATACATCGATATGGGAGAAGATATAATATTTGTCCAAAAAATATGCGTTTCTACATTGTCAATGTTTATACAGTCAAACTTGGACATAGCGCGCCCGTAGATAGTAATATTGAGAACTGACGCCACGCGCCGACTATGGATATGA
>NC_046657.1:139971877-139975420 GCF_010883055.1 Belonocnema kinseyi | reverse complement strand
CTCAGACGTGAAAAAACTGAAGCCTGTTTACGTTTGGAGTTGTTAGGTTAGGTCAGGTACATGGTCAGCCCCTAAACCGCTACTATCTTCGAGTTTCACTGTACTAGGATAAACACCTGTGTTCTAACATTTTTGCAGTTTACAAAACAGGTGAAAAACTCGTGAATTAGTAGAAAGATCAGGTCCTGATTAAGACATTGACCTTCACCACCAGCAGCTGTTTGCCATTCGCTTAGTGGCATAAATCCGTCCGAGCACGCAAGTAGATCGCGTGCGTAGCTCGTGGCATGCGAGTGGCTACACATCAAGTCGTGTTAATCGTACCGAAAGTCCCCCATATACCACCCGCTATGGCGACTGCCAACGCCTTACCTCCTTCATTTAAGTGCATAGAGTGAACTTGTGATCTAAATCCAAAGAAAAGTTCATCTGGATTCTTTCCTGCAGATTGACTAATTTCCTCTATTCAAAAACTTAAAGGACAGTTAATTTATCTGTTTCATCTGTTTGGATAATGTACACGTCTTTGTACAATTGCAGTCAACCGGAAGGGTTTTATGCATGCAAGTATAGTAGAAGTTCGATAACTTGCCGTCCGATAAGTGTAGACTCCCCTTAAAATGCCATCACACATACGGCACGCACACCAATTGTTGTTTTCCCACTACGTGTGCTATTTTGCAAATGATTTGCGCCCATGATTCACGCATGCGCGCACCTAATATCGTACTACTAGAGGGGGCATCCAATAAGTCCGCAATTCCTAGAATTTTCCGCCCCTACAAACCCGATGTTGGAAAGTTATCGGACTTGCACTGTAGATGAAAAAAAGTCTGTAAACGAGTCTTCACATACCGAAAAGCTGTTTTTAGAGTAAAACGAATACGGCGAATATTTGCATAAATATTTTAGAGATGAGTTATTTTTTAAAGAAATAAATCTTGTAAAAGCAGATGAAAAATTATGAAGTTGGTGAATTTTGCTGCCTAATTAGGATTTCTACAATGCGACATATTCATGATTTTAACACTGAAAAAAATGGTTTAGCTATCCCAGCTAGACGTTTAACTGGATTTGGTATTGTGAGAAAGTATAGCTGCGTTACCTACAATTCTAGCTTTGTTACCTAAATATCTAGATGTTTTATCTAATCTTTGTCATCTAAAAATTATCTAGATGAATCAAGACGAAATACAGCGAAACGTCTAGCTGGGATAGCTAAACCACTTTTTACAGTGGATGGAGATCCTCTTATGTGCAATCTACTAGCGTGTCACTCAATCTCACGCTTCCGTATTACTACAGATCGGCCTCTCAATAAGAAACCGTATTTCTCCAACTTTGTGCTCCGCAGCTGCTCCCTCCACAATACCCTTTCGCCCGCTGAGTGGTGTAACCCGACACCATATCGTGTTTCATCACAAGTGAGGGCTATTGGAGAGGGTATTCCAATTCACGGAAATTCTTCCTCTCCATATTCTTATTGAGAGGCCGAACTATACTAGGAAGTTGACTTATCGGTATATATCTATATCGTAAGCATTCAGAGGATTCAGACTTCAAGCCGACTGTCGGCGTTCAGAAGAATTTGGGACGAAATCCATACCTAGCGTTTAAGTGTCTGGTGTATTTAGGCATTCAGAAGAATACTTAGCAATTATTCTGAAAGCTTCACCCGTTTTCGGCAATTAAATGGAACCCATCGTAGAGCATTAAAACACATTTAGTGATTATTTAACATTTTATTTTTATTTTCGTGTTCATTTTATTAATCAAATCAACTTTTTAGTCAAATAATAAGAATAATGAAATTATGTCATACTTAAAAAGTCTTCTAATTTAGGTTTATGTTTTCACAGGTTTCGAAGGTAAATATTTGTTTTTTGATTTGCCTGATTATAATTATATTAATGATATTATTACTGAATAATAATAGAGAAAATCGCAATTAGTTAAAAAATAATTTAATTTTAAAAAATTTTATATTAGAAGATTAGAAAAAAAATTTAGTTGTTATAGAAATATATTAACTTACAGTAGCCAATTTTTCGTCTGGTATCGCGAAAATGAATTTCCCTGAAATCCGTGTAATGCATTTGGAGGTCAAGTTTGTTGTTTTTATCGCGTTTCTTGATATTTCAATATAGTTATCACCTACAATCGAAACAAATGTAAATTATTATTACTGCATCATAAACTTCATTTAATATTAAAAATTGCGCATATTTAAAGTGGTAAAAAGCGTTTAATTGTCTAAAGTAAATCTCAACTGTCACTGCTCCCGATTAGACCGTCGCCATTTTATTTCGCTGCTCCCATAATGCACCGGCGCTCTTCCGATAATTGTTTCAGACTCCTATTCTTAATATCCCTACTATAGCTATACTTATTAGGGGTTTGACTATACGATATCCCTGGTATATGGAAAATGGTCAAGGATATTCATTTTCGCTGATCCAGGGATCTTTCTAAATTCCTTCGTTCGTTTTCAGCTAAATGTTTGGCTATAATAAGGAATAATATCCCTATCGCAGCTCAATTTTTTTTACCGTGTATTTGTTTCTTTTTGAAATTATTGGTTCACATAAGAATAACAATATATTATCTAATTAAAACATATTCACTAAATTCTACAAAGAAAATCTTCAGAATTCAAATTATGCATGCTAAATTGTGACTTTCCGTGACATAATTTGAACATAAAAAAAAATGTTTATCTTCGAAATCTGTGTCAACAGTAATTTAAATTAAAAGGCCTTTTAATATACAGGGGGGGGGGGGCATTTTTATCGACGCCCCCGAATTTCTCGGTTTCTAAGAGGTAATAGAAAATAATGGTTTAGAGGAAAGTCGTTCAGCACAAAGAGGGCCATTTATCTGTGCAATTCGTTTTTACCTTGAACTTGATTTTCAAGGTCATTTGAAAGTCAAAGTGTTTCTTTTTTAATGGGAACCCCCATCTTTGACACTGGATTCGAAAAGAGCGGGAAATTTTGCGTTCGAAATGGTATTTAAAATTTTTTTTTCATGACCATCAGAAGGTCATTTTAAGGCTTTGAGGTAGACCTACTTTTTACCGGGAACTTCAAAGCGTTATTCCTGTAAAAATAATAAGTAAAAATTAAGTATTTGTCACATTGGAGTTGAATATTCCTCATGAAGATACATTAACTACGATTATTCTATCAGAAAACGCAATCGAATTTCGCAACCACAGTTTTTTAGCATTTAACCTAGAAATTACCTTCTAAACTTAATGAAAAAACAATTTTAATATCATTTCGTACGTAAAATTTCCCGCTATTTTTTAATAAAGTGTCAAAAATAGAGGTTCCTATTTAAAAAAATTCTTTGACCTTCAAATGACTTTAAAAATCAAGTTCAAAGTCAAAAGTAATTACACAGATAAATGGTCCCCTTTTTCTCAACAACTTTTGTCTAAGCCATTTTTTTTCTATTACCTCTTAGAAAACGAAAAATTATTATTTTGTAGATCCTAAAATTTCCTCAAATTCTTTTAAACGCTGGCAATCGTCTGAATCC
>NC_046657.1:139956949-139971777 GCF_010883055.1 Belonocnema kinseyi | reverse complement strand
TAGATATAGGAAATGAGGATAAACAATCACCGCAAGGTCCCAAATCCCACAGGGAACAATTAAATCACAATGAGGGGCCAGAGAAATCCTCATGTGTCATGGCAAAGTGTAGCGACCTAAGAATGATAGTTTAGTGCATCCACCTCGCAAATACCTTGGCATTTTTTTTTGACGTTAGAGAGAACACGATCACAAACATGATTTTGTAAATCTTTCCCAAAATGAGGATAAGAAAAAGCCAACTATGAACTGTTTGATCTGAAATAGTGAATATCAAAAATTTTAAACTTAAAAAGTATCCGATGATTCAACAACAACTACTTCTCTAAGGTCAGTAGAAAATACGCCTTCGTCATGCTATGTTAGTGGCTATGCCATGTAATTCAGAAGGCAAAGTAAGACAACGCAAGTTCACAATCTGACCCACATCTGGCGATGCACTTACGCAGATATTCCATCAGCAGTACGTCATCATGATGCAGATGTTAATATCATTCGACAATTAGAGCATAACGCACTCGAGTGATTGCGGCACATTTGCAAGGGGGAAAAATTCTTCAGATGATACTTTTTATGTTAGCTTCAGCAAATGTCGATGATGTCAAAGTTCATTATATTTATTATTATTTAATTAATGGATGTTTCAGTTCAGTGTTACAATGTCAGATAAAACACAGAAAATATTTTTCTCAATAAGATAGATTCAGAATATACCGATTCAACTTCATTCAACTTTTTATTTCGTTGATCTTATAGCTAAAGCAGTCCTTCATTTTAATGTTTGCATATTTCAATCGTCGATGGAACACCTCCAATTGCAGAAAATTTTTCCTCAATATTTTTATATTATGACAGCTGTAGGTTCTTTCTGTTGCTCTGAACATATACAAAATCGAATTTTTACGAACGCTTTTATTACTTCAAAATTAATGTAGTCAAATTTTTTCAAACATTTTTGTTACATTGCTCTAAAAACAATTTTTTTTGTCTGGAATTTCGAAAAATCATTCACAATATCCCGAAAATTTCCGATCAGTTATCTTAAAGTTATCTATAATTTTCTATAATGGATCAATTTTTTTAGTAGACAGCACTGTTTTTATATATTTTTACAAAGAGAAGTTCTCTTGTGGAAACGATACATTCAAAAAATAAAAAACGTTAATGTTTAATTGCACTAAAACATATCTACCAATGATATATTTAAAATGAAGTAAAAATTACTTGGAAATTGAAATAGACACCATTTACACTTTATAAATATTTTACAACTAATTTTTTAATGATGACTTCGAAAATTAATTGTGAAAGGATTATGTTAAAGCAGTCCGACATTTTTTTTAAGTAATAGAAGATATGAAAAGTGAAACGAATCTTTCTTATTCGTAGCACTAAGGAGATATCGGTACCTCCATGCTATACACCAATCTAATGTTAGCAGTCTAAACTCTCCAATCTCGTTTTGTTCTTAAAACATCACATAATAAAAATATTTCTGCTAAAACAGAAAAAAGTCAAGTCAGACAAAACAAGGATTTGCCGAGAATTAAACCAAGGTTTCCAATTAAGCAATTAACTCTTCTCTGTAATCTGGTATTATGGATGCTAAAGTTTGAGATACTAAACTTCCTTTTAGTACCACACACGGGAAGCTTCCATTCGGCAATACCAAAGCGTTATTGAGTGCGGGAGAACCATGAATTGTTACTGGACTGCAGCAAATTTGGTAGAGTTTCTAATAGAACACTATATACTGTACTTCGACTAACAGCCTGTCCTTCCAAAAACTGCGACACGACATACAGATTTCCATTATTGATGCTAGAAAGTATTATTGTTATTTAGACTCTATATTACACAGGTACACAAAAAAAGTTGCCGGAACTTTTGACCAGAACATGTTGTTTTTATGTTTATGAGGTCGGTGAATCAGAATTCGGTGGACGTTTGGTCCTATCAGGTCAGCATTTTTTTCTAACCTCAAAAAACATTCAAAAATAGCCGAAATAGCTCTTTTTTCATAGAAAATGTAACCCAACCAAATTTTTGAATGTTTTTGAATTTTTTCCGTAATCATTATCTAATTAAATAAAAACCTGAAGTCATGGAGCAAATATTTTCACAATGCATTTATATTTAACGTTTTAAAGTACTAGATGCTAAATAAATAAATCTATGAATTAGATTTTCAGAAAAAAAAACATAGCTTTTATTGACTAAGTGGACGTATTTGAGAGTGGACGCAGTTAAATTTTAATTAGGTTTTAAAATCATTTTTGTGCTATTAAAGCATTTCAATTGATTGAATTAAATACTGAATTTGGTGGAGGCTATATGTGTAAAGAATTTCGACGTAGTTTATGCGAATTGCGTGATCAATTTTTTGGAGCCAACCAAAATTTAAATATAACTATAAAATGTCCAGGAAAACTAATTAAAGTCTTTAAATTAAACCGTGTAACACTGCATTTAATTGATGCACTATATATTCCAGTGAAATATTTCTAAATAAGAATCACTTTTAGTCTGAATTTTTTCATGATTTTTATAGATTAGGATACCACTTACTACAAAAATAGAGTAAATTGCCTAATCCCCTTCGCCTAATTTCGCCTTTTATCGCTTACGTTACGATCGCGTTTGCACTAAGTATTGTGCCAATAGGTGCTTTTCCTGAAAAGTTACACGAGCTAACGCATTTCGATCCGCAAAATTGTAAAAAATCAGCTACTTGGAGGACTGGTTCCACTTAAAGTTATGTGATATTTTTATAGTGCTTACACTCAAATATTCTTCATTATAACTACATCCTTGACGTGCAGTGTATTTTTGATTGAAAAATGTTGAGTTATTTTTTTTTACTTGTTTTTAAAAATTTTCGGAAAATCCTAATTCCGTCCCCCATAAGGCATCCTAATTGCAAACCCAGAGACGAAATTAGGAATCTAGAAGAATATTCAATGCGAGAACTTATTTTTGCTCACGAAGCAGCTATATTAATAATATAAATATAAATAATAATTTAAATATTATCATAGAAAAGAGCCCAAAATTTGGGACCACGGGGCCAAATTAGCCCTAATTTATGAAATAGGTTACATCTCTACCTTGATAGTGTTGTGCCAGTTTAACATACCTAGATAAAAGGTATATCCTGCCTTGCGAGAATGTAGTATGATTTCTGTTTCTCTTACTTATTTCTCACCCTTTCCCATTCCATGCATCATCTGTTCGATAACTGTTCAAATCAGACTAAGAATTAAAAGTTTAAAAACCTGTTTGAATCTTGCCATCATGATGAAAGATCTTGAAACTGGCGTGAAAGTTTGCACAAGCAATTCGAGATAAGTATTATCAGATCCGGTGACCACTACTACACTTAGAAATGTTACCTCGAAAAAGTGACTTGACGTTTCCGTTATAAGAGTCAGTTACATGTTCGCCAAAAACGATTAATGAAATACCATCGGTTACCTTGCGCTTATATCCACTAAACCTGTTTTTGTGATTCTGGATTTGCTAGCATCTGACAAACAATAGATTTTTTGCTTTTGTAGTGATAATCAAGTGTCATAAGCATAACTGCGTCCTTTCTTGAAGTAATTCTATAGTAATGTTAATTACTACGGAAGAGTTAAGTAGAAAAACATCGAGAAAATAATGCTTTGAAAAGTAGTATCCATGTGCCAACTTCTCTGCGGCATTAACTCGGTTTATCCATTGAAATCAAAAGCGCCGAGCTTGGAAATGAACTTTGCTCAGGGTGACGTAAAACTGAACTAACCCTATTTGTCGGCGTACCTTGTGTGGTTGGATGATGGGGAGATATTCCTTTAGCGCTAGCACCACACGTGCTTCTAGAAGGACCAACGAACCAGGACTTTTATTGCTCAACCGAATATACGTGATCCAGGAATACGACAGAGATTTCAGCGGTATTAAACCACCTCAAACTTATAGGGTTGGCGCTTATTAGCCTCTGGCTCGGCGCGGAGACGTGAATGCAATTCGTTATTGAGAAAGCTGAAATCTAACGGATTGATCACTTCCGGGGGTGCTATTTTGGCGAGTCAATTTCCTTTTGTCCCATTCTTAAAGGGGAGTTTATCTATTATCTATATTCTTTATCACTTAAGGCAAAAAATTGGTGCCCGCAATCTGGAAATGCTTTGCATAATCCGTTACTTTTCAAACACGTCGACAAAGTCCAGAAGATTTTTCGGTTCTGAAGAAGTTCATCTTGGTAATTTTTAAATCCAAATATTCTCAATGGGTGAAAAAGGTAGAAAACCTTAATTATTCATGGGAAGAAGCGTCGCTAAATGCGAACCAGTTCAAGAAACTTTTAATACTTTCACGGTAATAGTACCGGCAGTAAGGAATGATTACTTTCTTTCGAAACCACCACTCTGTGACCTTTACTACCCCTAGTGAGCGCCGACGAGTAAAGGGAATAGAGCTGACGTCCTCTTTACAGGCTACAATCGTGGTTATTGGCTCCAAGTGAGAAACGACGTCAGTATCGTCCAGGAATATTACGAACAGCAGCCAATATCGGAGCAGAAAAAAAATATAAGGCAAGGAGTGAAATTATATCGACATATGTCGTAACTCACATTTTTAAACCAGTTTCTTTTTCAGCAAAACGAATATATGTCGCCTTACGGTTGTCATTATCGATTTTTCTTTTTTTTCAAATAAATTTGTAAATACGATTTAGGATGGTTGAAATGCAATTATCAAATATTCAAATGAATAAGTTAAACTTTAAGGATTACAGGAAATTTTCAAAATAACGGGAGTTACGCGAAATTAAATTTTCGGTTTTGAATTTGTTTGAATTCTCGATATTTCTATAATCAAGAATTACATTTCTATGGAACTTTAAGGCACTAGAGGTGAGATTATAGATTTTAAAAATAAATTACGCGGTAGAAAATTTTCCAAATTTTGCTACAAAAAAAAAGTTAAAAACTGTAGATTTTTCTGAGTTCATTAATTATTTTACTTAATTATTTATTTATTCTTATTGGTTTACATTTCCAAATGATATTTCGCCAATAAAATTACTGACATTAATAAACAAAATTTAGTAAGAAAAAAATTTGTTATTTGACATTATTTCTTCAATTTATAGACAAATTGTATAAAAGATTGTCGAGTGTGCACATTCAAAGTCAGCAAGAAATTATTTTTTCTCTTAACCATCCTTAAATTATGTTTCTAGTAATAGCCGTGACATGCTGTGATGCCCACAAATGTCTGCAGTGACCATTTATTTACATAATTTTCTTATAAATTCAACAAATAGTACCGAATAATATATTTTTAACACCAAACTTTACTGGCGATATAATTTAAAGACGATGATAGGAAAACATTACTTTTATTGACTTTAAATACACACACAGAGAGAGAAATATCAATCTTTGAAAAATTCCAACCACAAAATAACAAATGGAGTAACTACCGTAATTTCAAAGGTTTCAAACAATACTTAGAGCTTCAAATGTTCCTTAAGTAACAATATAATTTCACCAATTTTCATTACCGCAAACTCGTAAAAAAAATTCGATCTGGCACCGACTGGGTGCAGACCGGGCCAGTTCGGGGTTGGATCGCGAATGAAACACATGCCCAGACCGGGGCCAGGTCGAGAATCCCGATCGGAAAACTCTATCAGTGCCCGATCGGTACGAGATCAGTCTCATTATAATCCATTTTCGAATTTTGCAAATGGAACTCGATACAAGTGAATGGTCCTCTCCTTTCGACGGCCATCTCAACTTTTGAAATTTCCAATCAAGGTTTCAATGTCGCTCAGAGCCTCCGTGGTTTCAATCTTTGCGCAAATAACAACCGAGAAAAAATTATATAGAGGGAAATTATTATTTAAGTTTAAATTAAAGTAGTACAGGTATGTAAAAAACTGGTTTCAGAAAAAAATGTTTAGTTATGGTTTGAATAAATGTAACATTATTGTGGATGGTAGAAGTTGCCAGCAAAAGGTGGATTTTTTAATTAAAAAATGTTAAATAGCTGGAAACATTTGATTTAACAATTTTAATTTTTTGCAAAATTTTTTTTGTCATAGCACTTTTTAGAAAATTAAAAAAAACAATCCTAATACATGATAGCTTAATTTTTTGGCGGAAATGTTTCCTACAACTGAACCTTTTCGAATATTTATAAAAAAAATCAGTTGTCACTTAAGGAAAGAAAATGATCGGAAAATGCCCTATAATTTAAGGTTAAAAGTTAAAGTTAATTGTATATGACCTTAATACCAAAAAATTAGGCTATCATTTATAAGGATCTTCGATTTTTTAAAAATTTAGTAAGAAGCAATATAAGCAAAAATATTTTAGAAGAAATGAAAGTTTTTAAATAATACTAATATGAGGATTGGTTAATCAGAAAGTATGACAAGCAGAGGAAAAATTAATACTATCATTCTTGAGGTAAATTTAAAATCAATCACTGAAAATAAGTGATTAGTATAAACGTTACCGTTCATGCTCAAATTTGTACTCTATTCAGCGAGAGAATACTCAACGCAAAAGACGATTTTCCTTTTAGTTAGCGTAGGCTGTAATAAAATTGTGGAGTTTAGGCGTACGGTTTACTGATTTTTAAGTTTCCAGTTTCCACTTTAAAGATATTCTTCAATTTCAAATTTATAGCATCTCACAAGTTTCACGGCCGATTGTCCCGAGAGGAGCACATCAGGATTTACTCCGCTCTTTTCTGAAAAAACTGCGCGACGTTGGGTATTCTCTCGTTGAATAGATTATAGTAAAAACTAGTTTTTAGTGCTTAAAATTCGAACTAGCCAAGCTCTTTTGTTAGGCCCCGGAGAATTTTAGATTCAATTTGATTTTGATTCAGAAGGGCTGGGTTTTAGTAGTACCTCCCATTACTAGGAGGTAAAACTCGTTGGTTTCTCCTGGAAAAGGGTAAGGTGTGTGATCGCTCACAGGACAGTGATCGGTTGACTCGCATGCGACCGTGGACATCCTTATTTCTTTTCCGGGAACCCCACCACTAGTTTTACCTCCAACGGTAGCACCCAACCCAAAGGGTGGATCAAATAACCGCCTCTGATTTCGATCATATAATTTAAATGTTATATACCCAGGGGGAAAAGTCGGATCCTAGCCGGAGTTCACGACCGGCGTAGTACCACGCCAGTTGTAATTCATAATAAATACCAACACTGTCTGTTAGTACTGTGCCAACCATCGGCATAGTACTGGTTTACTACTGGCTCAGTACCGACTGTCATTACTGGTAGAATACCGACGCAAGAATCCCGCCAACAGTTGGCGCAATACTGGTTTACAACTAGCTCAGTACTGACCGTCACTACTAGTGAAATACCGGCACGGAAGTGCCGCCAACGGTTAGCGTGATACTGGTAATCTACTGGCGCAGTACTGATGCGTATTACTGGTAACATACTGACACAAGAGTTCGACCAACGGTTGGCATTATACTGGTTTACAACTGGCCCCGTACTGACATTTATTACTGGTGTAATATCGGCACGGGTGTTCCGCCAAGGGTTGGCGTGATACTGATATACTACTTTTGCAGTACTGATGCGTATTACTGGTAAAATACTGAAACAAGAGTTCAACGAATGGCTGGCATCATACTGGTTTGTAGCTAGCCCAGTACTGACCGTCGCCACTGGTGCAATACCGGCATATGAGTTCCGCCAATGTTTGGCTTGATACTGGATCGACTACTGGCGCAGTGCTGATACAAAATACTGACGCAAGTGTTTAACTAACGGTTGGCATCATACTGGTTTACAACTGGCGCTGTTTTGACCTTTATTACTGGAGTAATTTTGGAACAGGTATTCCGCTAACGGTTGGCGTGATACTGATATACTACTTTTGTAGTAATGATACGTATTACTGTTAAAATATTGAAACAAGAGTTCAATGAACGGTTGGCATCATACTATTTTACAACTGGCCCAGTACTGACCGTTGCCATTGGTGCAATGCCGGCACAGGAGTACTGGTAAAATACTGGTCCTGGCGTTTCGACAGCGTTTGAAATAGCAGTGGCCACGTATCAACTTCAAGTGCTGATTGACAACCGACATAAGAGTTCAGCCGGTGGTTGTTGTGATACTGAGTCTATTACTGGCGCAGTACTGATACGTATTACTGGTAAAATACTTACACAAGCGTTTAACCAACGGTTGGTATCATACTGGTGTAGTACTGGCTTAGGAATAATATTCATTACTAGTAAAATATACTGACATAAGAGTTTAACCAACGGTTGGCATCGTACTGGTTTGGAACTGGCTCAGTACTGAGCATTACCACTGGTGTCATACAGGCACAGGAGTTTCGCCAACTATTAGCGTGATACTGGATCTACCACTGGCGCAGTACTGATACGTATAACCGGTCAAATACTGACACAAGCGTTTACTGGTTAAATATCGGAATCGGCGTTTCGCCAGTGATTGGTGTAGTTCTGGCTACATAATAACTTCAAGTGCTGATTGATAACCGAGATAAAAGTACAGCCATTGGTTGGCGTGATACTGTGTCTACTACTGGCGCAAGAGTTCAGCAAACGGTCGAAATTATACTGGTGTACTACTGCCTCAGGAGTGGTATACATATCTGGTAAAATACTGTTTTTTTTTACACGAAAAATTGTACTTTTAATGTGAATTTTCCAAACAGAACAGTTACTTATGTTCCCAG
This sequence comes from Belonocnema kinseyi, assembly GCF_010883055.1. NCBI lineage: Eukaryota > Metazoa > Arthropoda > Insecta > Hymenoptera > Cynipidae > Belonocnema > Belonocnema kinseyi. The sequence goes on along the minus strand of NC_046657.1, from coordinate 139,963,039 downwards.
GTGGAAATGTCGGTAATGTACCGGAGTTGAACACCGACGCAGTACTGGCCCTGTACTGCCCACCAGTACAGACAGCCGGTGGTTCTCCCAGTCCTGGCAGAACGTTGGCTGCACGACCGGAGCTGTACTATTCCAGTAGTACAAAAAAAGACTTAAAAAAAACACGTCTATAAATGTTGTCAGGGTGTTTTCAAATTTCGAGAAATTGACGATACAATTAAGGTGAATACATTTTTTTTCTATTACTTTTTTTAAGAAAAATATTTTAAGTTCCACCTTCATGAAAAAATTTTAAATGTTCAGAAAATGTTATTATCAGAACTTTTAAAATGGTCTACAACGCGAAAAAATAAAATATTACACGAAGAAAAATTGTCGTTGATTTAAATTATTTATTTAAAAATTATTTTATTTATATTTCCGTGAAAATTTAGTTTATTTTATATATCTTTGATGTCGTATGATGATGAAAAGATTAACGAGAAAAACGAGTTAAAAAATTGTTGTTTTAAGTTTTCTGAACTGTAGCTTATGAGGATGGCTGTTTCATAGAGTTTCAACTTGTCGGTATAGCGCAGTGGTTAGAACTCCCGACTGCTAGGCGATAGATTTAGGTATATAGATATAGGTTCGAAACCCCGTAGCGTTAGAAATATTATTTGTAAGATAATTTTTAAAAATGTAATATATGTATTCATTTTAAGCAGTATCACTAAACATGTATTCACGACATACTCGCAGTCAATTATTATTTATTTTTTTAATATATTTTTTGCTATACCTTTAGATTATAGAAATAGTGGCTGTTAAAATTAAACAAATAGTTTGAAAATTATATTTTTGTAATCATAAATAATATTCGGACGATATGCAGTCGTATGATGATGAATGGATGGTCTTTAAAACATTTTATTCCGGCAAGAAAAATTCTCTCAAATCAAGAAAATAGTGGTTCGTCCCTATTGAAACCATATTTTCTGGATTCAATGCTAGTTTTTCTTTCGCGGGCGTGTGACTTCATTTAGCTTGATATGCGGATAAAAAGGCGTACAATTCCAAAACTAGGATATACTTTTTGGAATAATTTGGATATAGACCTTTTCATCTGGTATACTTACATTACCCTGTTGATAACAGCGGCCTATTTTTACACGAACGAGTACATGCTATCAGCGCCATCAACACTATTGTGGTACATCTATGATACTTTTTAATATGAATTTAAAAAATTAGGCATGTTCTGCTGATAGCATGTGTTCTGTGCGTATGATTTTTCTAAAGTCATTTCATCAAAACAAGATGTATCAGGCATAAATTTATTAACAAAAAAATGATTCACGCTTTCTGAAAGAATAATCAAGATACTTAAGAACCTCTAAAAGCTTCTTTCGTACGAAGACCCCTTTCTCACAGTTTGTTCTTAATATGAAGGAATAACATTTTTAAATAAAATATATTGATACTTAACAATATATTCAGACACAGACATGCCCATCTATTTGTAGGAATTTTTATTGGAAAAGTTCTCCCAAAACAGTCTCGCTTGTTTTTTGATCAAATTAAACCATTTTTATAATTTGCATTTTCATGAGGCTATTCATGAGATCATATTAGAGTGACCAAGAAAGGATCCCGAGTTAATAAGAATATCCAGTTTATAGCTATAATGTAACGGATAGCTAACAAAGTATTTATAATATACATATTGTACGTTCCTTATAGTTTACGTTAATACACAGGGCTGCAATTTGCCATTGCAAGGCAACTTGTCTAATTCTAATCCGAAGTCGTGACAGTGTAGGTGATGCATTTTAGAACAAGCAATATATCTATAACGACCGTCGCCATGTACTTATAAGGAAAATTCGATTAAATCGGTAAATTATACTTTATGATTTACAGACATGGTTTACTCAGCTCCAATGTGCGAGCTGTTAAGATCATTCTCGTTACTACTATCGGGGAGAAAACTAAAGGCATCTGCCTTTGAAGCTTAACACCTCAGTCAAAAAAAAATGCTAGCGCAACAAAAAACAGTCATTTAAAAACTGAAAGTGTTCTACGTTAATGAGCTTAAAGACGTTTATGTAAAAAAAATTTATGCTTAGCAGACTGAAAAATGTAAAAAAAAGTAAGGATTTTCGGGTACATTTAAGAACAGTCAAGTTTAGAGCACTATTTCTTATACAAGGGGCGATGGAAAAAATTTGAAAAAATTCATGAGTATGGGGAAAACTGCTGTGAACCAGTCGCAGTTGAGAAATTTAAAAAATAATAAAAATTGTTGCTTAAAAGTACAAAAATGTGCAACTATATTATCTTCAGTTCTAATACAGATATTAAAGCGATTCAAACTGCAAACTGTAATTGATAGGCTCTGTATTTATTTTCAATCACCCGGGAGGATGTGTTAGTCTTCTTTTTTCTGAAAATCGCGATATTTTTAGACATTTTTTTGTTGGAAAACAAGTGACAGAAAGCAGGGGGGCTCGTTTTTTTTACTGCCGACCGCTGGTGCTTTTCTTTGACCCGTGGCCAGGTGCCATCCAAGCATTCAGAACTAGGGGCCGAAGAATGGCACCAGTGGTCGGCAGTAAAACAAAAAAATGCCCTCCCCTGCTTTCTGTCACTTGTTTTTCAACAAAAAAAATGTCTAAAAATATCGCGATTTTCACAAAAAATAAGACTAACACATCCTTACGGGCGATTGAAAATAAATACAGAGCCTATCAATTACATTTTGCAATTTGAATCGCTTTAATATCTGTATTAGAACTGAAGATAATATAGTTGCACATTTTTGTACTTTTAAGCAACCATTTTTATTATTTTTTTTTGAAATTTCTCAACTGTAACTGGTTCACAACAGTCTTCCTAATACTCATGAATTTTTTCAAATTTTTTCCATCCCCCTTTCTATAAGAAATAATGCTCTAAAGTTGACTGTCCTTAAATGTACCCAAAAAACCTTACTTTCTTTACAATTTTCAGTCTGCTAAGCACAAAAATTTTTTACATAAACATCTTCAAGCTCATTAACGTAGAACACTTTCAGCTTTTGAATGACTGTTTTTTTGTTGCGCTAGCATTTTTTTTACTGAGCTTCAAAAGCAGACGCCTATAGTTTTCTCGCCGATAGTAATTATGAGCCTAACAAAGTTCGAACTGTCACACGAAATCCAATTCAATAATACGAATGGCCTTGGTAAAGAAAATACATCTTCAGATGGAATGACTTTCAATAGAAAGAAGTTGAAAAAGAAAAAGTTAGACAAAAATTGAAAATTTCGAAGAAAAGGTAATTCCCAGGTCGAAATTCAGACCTACTTTGAAGCCGTAACTCCTACATCAGTAGACGCTGGAAGCGAAATTTAGCTGTTAATCAGTGAAACTTCACTGATCAGCAGCTAAATTTGGCTGTTTCAGCCACGTATGTATATACGCTGATTTGAATTAGCGGTATACTTATTGCTAACGCAGATTTAGAGAGTGGATGAATAAAAATAATATTTGTTAATTATCAGAAAAAATAAAATAATATCTGTGATATAAATTTCTAGGATCTTCGCAATTATTTTATGGACATATCATTCATAGTATTTTTTATTATGACGCTAAAGCATAGTGTACTGAAAAATTCGCAAGTACAAAGAAACGAACTCGAGATCGCACGCACGCAATGAGTATTTACAAAAGGCCTAAACGCCCCAACCGATTCAGCGAACGGAACGCGTTAGGATGTTTTCGATAAAAATCATGAGTACTTGTCCAATACTTCAAGGTTCAAAATCTTTTTAAATCCAAGACAATTGTTTCAATACTTACTTTTTATTAAATTTCTGTATCGTTAAATATTTCAAACCATTTTTGAAGAGTTCAATATAAATTTTTTCTGTTTCTTATAATTATTCTACGTTATACGCTATAAAATAACTTTGGTCTACATATTTAAATTTTACTTTGTGTTATTTATAACCTAAAAGAATACAATGTCAAACTTGTCGATTTGAATAACAATATCTTTTTTATCTATTTATCAAGCAAACACTTTTAAAAAATCGATCAGCATGATAAATAATCCAATTATACTAAAAAATACAAATATTTAGTTCAAGATTAAACTAATATTCATCATGAAATAAGTTAATAATAACAATATCATTACTGGCTTTATAACTAATAGTCTCTTTGTCCCAAAATTAGAGATAAGTGGTCAATTATTTGTTATACATTTGGCTGTTCTTATTCTTCAACAAATATGATACAAAAATAAAAACAGTAAAAATTTTCTGACGAAAAGGAATGATTTTTCCTCAGAAATCAAGTGGTAGACACGTAAATAGTCATATTTCTTAAAAAAACTGTTTTGGAAACTTTTAATTGTTATTATTTAGTAATAAAAAATTGCCAAACCATTGAAAAAGTGGTACTGTTTCTTGGGAAATAATGCTCTTCTCTACTAAATCATGTTGCTAATAAATTAACCGTAATTCTCTGATAAAAATTTAATAACAAGCAGTAAATTTAATTATAATTATTAAATATATATTCTTCAAATATTTTTATTTTATTTATAATATTTATTGTTAACGACAAAAATTTTTTTATTGGTATGATTTATTGTGATTCTCAATCACCTACATCACTTATTAATTGGCTATATTTAGTAATTTTTCATTGTGAATTTTATTCTTATACAAATTTTCAGCATTTTCAGTTAACAGAAAATATTTTTCTGTGACTGAGCATTGCAAAGAAGTATTTATTATATATTTAAATAATTAATGACAATTAGGTTGAATCTCGAATTAAATATTTTTGTTAATTGAGTGTGCAAGCAGTATTTAAGATGACCAGTGAGTGAAATTAACTTGAATAAAAAATAATTTTTACTTTATTTTCATGAAGTCAGATCATTGTAGGTTGAGAAGATTCAAAGTAGGGTTAGAAAGTTTTTACAGCGTCAAAGTAGGTTCTTGAATGTGAAGACGTTAGCCTGTAAAGATTTAAGGTAGGGCCTATAGATTGAAATGGAGTCAAAGTAGGCTCTAATATTTCATTCTCCAGGAGTTAAAACTTTAAAGCAGCAGCTATAAGTTTAAGTAGCGTTAAAGTAGGTTCTGATAAGGAGCTGCAACTTCAAAGTAGAGCCTAAATTTTGACTCGGCTTGTATGACTGTTAATTAAACTTTCAAATACGTCAAATAAATTAATGCACCTTTACACAAGTATAATATGAAGCAATATAATAAATCTAAATCAATTGTTATATAAAACTAATACCTTCAATTAAGTTTATGACTGATAAAAACTAAGCTTTTTGAACAGTTGCATACATACGTATGTAAATCTAAAATCTTGAATAGAATTAAATGGATTTTTGAAATGCTGAACAGATGAAGCTTAGTTTTATTCAAAGACCTAACGAGACCGTTCCTGGCGAAGCAGTATTATGATAATGAAGGCTCGCAAATTCTTTAGAACGAAGTGCAGAAGTGATTCGAGATAAACTTTCGACTTTCAATTCCACTTTGATAAGTTTTAAACCTTACTTTTGTGAAATGTTCTTAAACAGCCTCGAAGCTGTTTCAGTTGAAAAGGAATACAGAGTTACAGCATACTAGATGTCAAACTAAAGGAACTACGAAACTAATTTACAAGGATATTTCACTAAATTGATCAAATAAATGACAACATTTTAATATAAATTTGGACGTTTAAATCGAAATTATAATCTAAAAATGGGCAATGGCCATTGACACAAATTGACAAAACATTTACAACGGCCATTGACAAAAACTGTCGTGTACATAAAAACAGTAAATTTATTTCAAAAAGTAATTATTTACCCCAGGTGATTTTTTATTGTCAGAATTTTCCGAGAAGTCATTGAGTTCTTCATGCAGGTTGATTGGCTGACTAAATCGACGCCTGTTGACGGCAGCCCACTTACCACGCGCGTAATGTTGGACTCTTGGTTAAACCCCATGCAGGTTGTGATATGCGCTATAGTTATCGATCGCCTTATCTTATCCTCTTGTCAAATTATCTGTCTCAAAGTCACGTCATTGTCAACTTAGAGCGAGGAAC
>NC_046657.1:139955445-139956849 GCF_010883055.1 Belonocnema kinseyi | reverse complement strand
TTTTTGTCTGGATTTTGGTTCCATATCTCGTGCTGTGTAGCTTAAAATTTGAATTTGTCTAAAGCATTTTTAATTTTTACAAGAAAGAAAGGGATTGACAATTTCAATATTTAAAAGCTGAAATGTGCGTTAAATAAGAAAAATAATTAAGGACTATTTTATAGTTGTCCTTAAATGCAACAATTTGTTTTCTGGAATTTTTTTACATGTCACATACTTTGACCGGAAAATGTAATTTTTTCTTTTGTAACAAACGTTATCAGAATAAAAATAAAAATAATACTTCTGCTTAACATTTGTTTCTTATCTTAAATAGTTTGGCCAGAAAATAGAATCGTTAAGTTTTTTTCAAACATCTTCGGTGGATAAAAGCAGAACTGTTTAATGAATGGCTGGTTAAGAAACTCGTCCTTTCTCTGTTGGCCTTATAAAAGTTTGCTAAATCTAAATCCAATCTGATTAGACTTTTGAAAGTTATTGTCTCTACATGATATTACAGACTACAGACAGCCACCTTTTTGAAAATCTTTTTTCAATTCAGGGGTTCTTAAAACATGGAGACTTAATGAAAACTGACCAAATTAAATTTAACATACAATGAATACCTTCTCAGGGAATCACCGTGGCTCATATGGTATCGTGATTATCTTATATTCCAACAGTGCAGCCTTGGCAACCACGCTTGTGTGGGTTCGATTCCCAAAGCAGGAAGCGAGGCTTGGTGTTCTACCCCACAGATAACCTAAAGTCTATAATTATGGTATCCCTATAGAACAGTCGGTAATGACCCTGGCAGTTGATACATCTATAAAAATTTAATGGAATCTGTGTGATCATCAGAGGTAGTTAGTATCGATCAATATATATGCCATTCAATAATCTGTGAGAATATAAATCAAAACTATCGATCAAGTTAACTCTTCAAATAACAAAAAAATACTACATGAACAACATTGGCTTCAGATAGCGTATGTTCATGAAAAGAGTTTTTCTTTCGATCTCTCTAAGGGGCCATCCATATACCACGTGGACACTTTAAGGGGGGAGGTGGTATGTAAAAATTCCACGCTTGTCTACGAATGGAGCCGAGAGGGTCGGAATAGAATTCACATGGATGGCCCCTAATACGAGCTTAATTGGAAAAGAATCTGACCGGCAATCAGAAGTTTCTGTGGTTCAATTCCCAGTGGGGCGATGGGATATCTTTTTTGCAGTAAAATTTAATTTAAAAATATAAATATTCATTAAATAAAACATTATTACCTTCTCATTTGGATGAGAACGTAATTACAAGTTTTTAAAGATAGTAGAGAAGTGGGTGCATTGCATGATGTTTACTCATTTTTAAAATTATAGAATATTTAGCTTATATAGATACAGCGGCGCAGAAAAGAAATTGGGAGG
>NC_046657.1:139943580-139955345 GCF_010883055.1 Belonocnema kinseyi | reverse complement strand
ATGAATTGGTCATAAAAAAGTAAAGAAGTTCATCTTATTAAATGCTATGAGAAGTTACTTACATCTGATATTAAGAACAATTACAATGTTATGCATTACATATATGGTTGGCAGAATTCATTTCAAATCGAACAAGAAATCTATGCTAAAGTCACAGAATCCTTTGCCACTCAAAAATTTTATTTTCCAAAGGAAATAAGACGAAACGTTCGTTTACGGATTTTCCGAAAAAAATGTGCTTACAGAGGTATGAGCAATTGAATTATTAAAAGTGAAAAAGAAAATTAACAAAAATTATTAAGAACGTTTATTGAAATGGAAAGCTCATATAATGTGTCCCCTAAGGATTTACATTTTTCTTGTATCTTCTTCCATATTCCTTTACACGCCCCCCAAATACTTACTTGGTGGTGGGAGGGGTACCTACAGTTTAGGGAGGGTTCCGAACCATCAAGAGCAACAGCTTTAAGTACTTAGAGAAACTTTTTGTCTAGAGGTACTGGTCCCACGACTCTCCGGAGATGAACCTTGTTAGGCTAAGTGTTCACCGCATGAGCCGTCGAGAGGCTCTTTCAGAGTGCGAGGCGGGAATCGAACCCGCAAGCCGACGTAGTGGGTGTCCAAAGCCTGCGCTTTAGCCCCCGCAACCATCGTCCCACTTCAAATAATTGTTAAAAGGGTGATATTTTAAATTAAAATACAGGTATTAACTTCCTTTTTTCTGACTTGAGGATAGTCTGCCGACCTGATTTGAAATGATTTCGGCCGGGTGAAGATCAAAAATTTGACAAGATCAGGGCCCTGGAATGTTATGTGCTTGTGTTTAGAAGAATAGTTTTGTTCAATTAAAGGTGTTTAGGAAGTCTATTCTTCCCAAAATACTCTATGTCCCGATTATTTTTATTTTACTCAATAAAAAAATTAATTCGATTAAATATAAATTTATGTCGTTATATCATTAAACAGAAAAGTTCGAGATTCAACTGAAGCGGGGAAAGCCAAACTGTGCTATAGTCCAATCACCCAAATTTTATAGGGGAAACGAAAAAGCACCCTTTAACTTTCTCTGATATTTTTCGTAAAAATAGTACATAAATGGCTAATCAAATTATGGGAAATACATATTTTTATGTACTTTATAAACCAATAACACTAATTATCAATTAACTGATTTTTAAAAACTTTTCAAAAACCTATAACCACCATCTAATTTTTTAAAAATTGAATATTTTAGTATGATTAATTTATTTAGTTTGAATTCTTTTATATATTGAAATATTATGATACATTAAAATAAGGAATTTTAGAGAAGAAGACTTGAAAAAAACCTTGATTTTTTTTTACTGAAATACAGTGAAACCCTTTAATAGACCTCCCTTCTATAACCCTTCCGAGAATTGACGTCGCGCCGCAGGTAGATGTAACAGGGGTTGCGCAGAGTGCTCGGGGTCTGCGGTTGTCACTCAGGCGAGCACTCAGGCGTGAACAATCGTAAGCGGAGCGGGCTATAATGAGTTAGTTCCCACCCACCGTCAGCTTCGAAATCAGCGCTATATAATTGTTTCACTATAGTTACAATTCAGCTTTCCCTGCTTTAATTTTAAGTACGCGTATATTTTTGAAATCAGCTGCAGACTTGCCAAAATAATCTTTATTTCTCATTTCAAATTACATATAGTTTCCGAATTAGAATCACTTTTTAAATGTTCCCGGTTTTAATGTAATCCGATAATAAAATAATTTGTCATCAATTTTACAGCTGCAGATTTTAATTTCCCCACGTAAATTGATCAATAATTGGATATTATTGAATTTAGTTCAAGCTGTAAAATTTCTATCACACTTAAAGTGTCTTTATTTTACCAAAATAACCAATTTAGATGTCGTGAAGCAATTCGGGATTTATTTAAAGTTGAGATCATGAAAAAATATTCATAAATGTATGTCTATAAAGCACTTCATTATTGGGTTATTCCCACGTAAAAATATACTTACAATTTAAAAAATTTATTCGGTAATGTCATCGGGTGATAAAAAATTTAATTACATTAAGTGAAGTTAGTTGTACGAAGGCAAATAATCAATATTCCTATTATTTTTCAAATTGAAAATAATTTACAATAACCATAAAGGTATCTGCATATTGTAAATATAAGCAAAAATAAATCTCACGTTACTAATATGAAGGCTCTAGAAGCAGATATAATAATTATTTCGCCATAAAAGATATTTGTCATTACTTAAATTAAATATTCATCATTAGAATGTTGGGAAAAAAATATTTTAAATAAGAGCCTACACTTATGGTAATGCATTTGACCAGAAACAAAAGTTTTATTTTCTCCTGGAATATTTGTCATAAAAAAGTTAATTGAATAATTGCAACTTTTTGATTTGTCAATATTATTACTTTCGAGATTGCGTGGCGAATAATAGTATTTATACTGAATCTATTGGTACCATACTCATTTCATGTTCGAAATATGAGGAGAGTTTTCGAGAAATTGAACTTGAATTGGGGGTCAAAATTCTTAAAAATTCAAAATTTGACTGAAAGCTTACAAATTTTTATTAATTTGGTGCATTTTCATTAAAGTTAGTACGAGGGGGCTTTTCAAGATACAGAACACGAATTAGGGGTTAAAAATCCAAAATTCAAATTTTTTTAAATTTGATAGTTCTCTATAAAGTCAGTCCAAGGGGATTTTCCCAAATAGAGACGATTCATAAATGATGTCACGGTAAATTTAAGCATTTTCATACCATCTATCACTCTTGTCACGGTTTGTCATGATTCGCTCAATCTACCTATCAACAAAACGTCACGTCATGGTTAATTTTTCGTGTGATAAAATGCCTTTAAATTAAATACAAAAATGTTTTAAATTTTCATTTCAAATTATTTATTTATTACGAAAGTTATTGTTAATACAGAATAAAGCAAAAATGTTTAATACAGAGAAGATCAAAATCTGTACTTTAGACCAAGGACAAGATATCCAGCTGTTCAAATAATTAATTATGGGAATAGAAATGTGTAAAGAATTTTCTTGATTTAAAATACTGCTTGGTTCAATATTTTCAACGTCAATCCATTCTGCATCTTCATTTCCTGCTTCATCACGAATGTTACAAAGTGCTTCACTTTTACGAAATGAAGCAATATGTACAGGATGCACTCTACTGCAGGTCATTGCTTTTGTTACCAACTTTAAAATATAAAAGAAATATCGTGACATCCGGTTGCATAAAACGAGCATAAACTTATGTCACGTTTAGTCACTTTTATTTGATAAGACATATCAATATAAAACGTGACATCACTTATGAATGGTCCCTTACAGAACACGAATTTGGTGTAAAAACTCAAAATTTCCCGGATTTGACACAAATTCTGAAAATCTTGTGAATTTGGTATAGATTTCCATGAAATTTAGTAGGATGGGGGGTTTTGGGCGCATGGCACAAATTTGGGGACAAATTAAAAAAATCTGACTTAAACTTTGAAAATCTTATTAATTTTCTATCCAATTTTCAGGAGGGGATTTTTTTGACACGCAACAGAAAATTGGGATTCCATGGAAGTCATAACGAAGGGGATTTTCGAGTCTTATAATACAATTTGGGGTCCATATTTATAAAATCGACTTTTTTATTCAATTTTAACTATTTTTATTAAATCGATATATTTATATAAACTTATACAAATTTCTATAAATTCCACAAATTGACCTGAACTTTTGGAAAATATTATTAAATTGGTAGACTTTTATAAATGGCAAAAGGAGGGGTTTTTCGAGAGCAGTATTGCGCAGCTGTGAATGCCATGTAACTACACTTTGTATCCTGAAGTAGCATAGAACTTTACTACGGATACGTGAGTGATGCTTCACCGCGCATCCGGGAACTCTACCGCGCATCATCAAGTGCCTTGTAACATTATCGCGCAACCATGTGTGCTATTGAACTTTCATGTGCATATATAAATAACCCCCAACTTCACTCTAAAAAAATTACTTTGCCTCCTTCGTACAAAAAATATGATACTGATTTTCTTTATTTAAAAATGTATATAATCACGAAAATCACGAAAATTAAAATTAAAATCATTATACAATAATTCTCTAAAATTTGTATTACAAAAGTTTTCGGGTATCAAAAATATTAGCATTTTGAATTAGTCTGTATATTAATTGTATACTTACAGTGCCTTTAAAAATAAAAATTTGTAATATTTTGTTTTTTATATATCTTTCATGGAATAAATAAATATGTGTCGATATTAACAAATTAAAATTGTTTTCAATCTGCACCAGATAAATATTTCATTCAAATGTCTGTATGGCTTGGCTACAAAACGTTGCAAACCCCACCCGAAGTTCGATGGAGCGTGTCACGACATTATTGTGATCGAACACAGCGCGCTCGTTCAAATGGCACGAATTTGTTTCAGGCTCCAGCAGACCCTACTTCCTTCGGGGATCAAGCCCGATCTGATCTTATTGGAAGCGCCTAATGATTAACGCATCCGTAAATTGCAAATATTTGAGAAATAATTCAAAATACTCAAATAGTTTAAAAAACTCAAAACTTTCGGGTAATTAAACAGTTTCGAGTTCGCAAAACATTTTTGATAAAAAAATTGTTTATCAATAACTCTAAAAAAACTTCAGTAACCAATCTCAGAAAATTTGTTAAAATAATCTTCGAGTTCGAAGTCTACTCCAACACAGCCGGCTCGACTGCACTCGTTGTTTCGGTTTCAAATATTCAAATTTGTTCAAATCCAAAATTTTTGCTTTTCGTTCAATGATAATAGCCAATTTTTTTCATTTACAGGTTTTCCTAGCAAGCAGTAATAAAAAATAAACATGTTTTAAAAATTTGGTTTATTTAAATTATTTTCTAAAATGAGCACATTTTACAAATATTTTTGTTACAAATCGTGCATATGATTCGACCAAGAAAGAGAGCGTCTGCACGTACTGAAAAATCGGCTATTTTTGCTGAAATCTCACTACACGGAGAGCCGCGGCCATTAAAGTAATCAGTCCCAGGAAAGATAGGCAAGTGAACTCTATTAAAATTTGCATTGGCATAGGCGGCATAAATTAAAAAGAAAAAAACATTTTTTGGGAATATTTTTTGCAGGTTTTACATTGCTTATTTTTCCTCAAAACTAACTACGTAATATATCAAACTTTTTTCTATTTTTCAATTCTACATTCTAAAAGATTTAATTCAAATGATTCCCGAACAGAATTAGACGAAAACAAAAGTTTGCAGCATATGTAGATATAAAAAAAATCTATAATTTTTGAAATAATTTGTTTTTTCTCACTTTTTTCGGAATACCACAAACTTTTTGCGGGGGTCCAAACGATTATTTTCTAATCTAAAATCGGATTTTGAAAATACGAATACTGTTTTAAGTTTCGGTGAAAGTGACTATTTCTAAGGCTAAAAAGAAGAAACACGTATATCAACAATTGCAGCTAGTCGAAGACAGTTTATCGCCACGATAACCGCAGAAATGATGAAGTGATGGTAGTCATCGGCAGACCACACAGCCTTGTGCACAGGCCGCGCCGCCCGCGGCGTTCAGTAAGCAACGATAATAATTGTCAATATGAATATGAGGGAATGTCCACAATGAGATTCGTAAGCATCGACATTGGAACGTATAATTGGACGTGTTTTTATTAAACATCCGAGCAGTTTTGGCGCTTCGCATTTTTGCACTTCTTGCCGCGACAGGTGGTAACAGCATGCGTATGGCGTCAGATACGCACATACGTTCGAAAGTCCAGTCTTACGAATTTTATTTTGGCCGTCCCCTGATCCGTTTCCGGCAAGTGCCTGAAAAAGTCGCAACATTTCTCCTTACTTTGTGGAAAAGGGCACCTTTTACAGGGTCTGCCATTTTGATCAGATAAAAAGTTGGAAATCGATCCATGCTTGTGCTGATCTTCCATTGGATAGATGTGCCACTCTCGTTTTTGAAGTAAGTGCGCATGGACGAGAAATTATACTGCCTTTCTGGATTTTTCGTTGGAACTATAAAAACCGATTCGATGTGAAGGCATCAGAGAACCAACAAAATCTGATTCGCAACGAATGTGAAAAAATTGACATTCGGATGGCTTTCTATAGTGTGTTGCTGTCTCTATAAAAAAATAACATTTTTTACATAAGTTATGTATGCTTTTATCATTCAGTGAATCTAATAATCAATAGACATCTTACATTATTAAAACAAAAAGTACACTAGCGTACGAAGTTCTGAGAACGGCTAGTGCCAGTGGCAAGAAGCACTGCTCACTGAATTCAGTCAGAAAAAAAGCTAGAAAATGTTAAAAACCACGGTCAGCAATCTTATGAAATCTAGTGTCGAATGAGCTCTAGTTAAGATTGTTTTTTTATTTTTACACGAGAAGTTTTAAAGGAATTAAAGATTGTTGTACCTCAACTTCAAATCATGCTCTGATTTAGTTTTATAAAAAAATTTGAAATGTGTACTACGCAACCTTCGAAATCTTATCTTTTATCTAATATAAGTTGATGAATCTTTTAAAATCTCAAGGATTCACGAAATATCGCGAGCTCATTTTCGGATTATATAGCTTTTAAAATATTTTAACTGTAGATTCAAAATTACAACCAAAATTTGTTGCAACCTTATATGGGAAAATCATAATGCACAATTGCTAGCATGAAAGATCTAAGTAGCTTGAGCAGTTCCAAAAAATGTAGATCTCGTGAATTAGAAGAGTAATAATTACGAGAGAAGTCCACGATTTCCACAGACCACGTTACCACCAAGTTGCATTTTAATCGCTCCCCTTTTTCAGGTGTACTATCTAGTCTATGTGCAAAAACCAATCTACTCACCACTACAGAATATATAATGGATAGCAAGTGGGTCATGAGATCGTGCTTCCAACGACTAGTGTATAGCAGAACCGAAAACGCTTTAGTACTCCACAGAATTTTATCAACGTATTTACAGCAACTGGAATGGGACCGTATGGGACCGTTTAAGCCGGCAAGACATGGCTTGGTTTGGCTTACTCTAAGCCTGATAGAGAGAGAGAGATAGGAATAAGAGAGACGTATATATCAACTTCTTTCTCCTCCCTACCTGGCCACTCATTCAACCTATGAAGCAAAACACGCCGCGCCACTCCTCAATTATCTTGTGGTGTAAATGCACTCCATTATTTATCCATTGCCCGGCAATGGCAAATCCCGCGAGAAACTCGATACGTGGTTTAATCGCTGTACCATTGCTGTCTGGTATCGGTGGCATACTGTAAAAGTCGCGATCTCACGCATATAAATATCTATGAACTGTATCTATATCTATAAATGATATCATAAACCTCACCGAGAAAAATGTTTGGTTGAACGAACGAAAATTTGTTTGTCCCAAGCAAAATCTTTTTGTTACTATAGAAGTAACGAAATCGTTTTGTTGAGCCAACCAAATGATTTTATTGGGGCGTGTATTTGAACTAACCAAAAAGTTTGTTAGGCACAACTAAATTTGTTCGTATATGGAACATTTGTTAGTTCAACACAATGGTTCTTTATACTTAACAAAATATTGTAAATTTTTAAAAATATTTTTTTTGGAGCAACACGTTTTTTTCAAGCAACAATTATTTTGTTACGGAAAAAATGTATTTTGTGAATAACACGTAAAATATTTTCTGTATGAGAACAAAACTTGAAGGACAAAATATATTGATTCAATAAAATGTATTTGATTTGTAGAAAATTCATGCAATGAATCACAATTAATTTTCAGAATGCTCACTGATTAGATGAAAGAGTGATTAATTAAGAGAGTTCTCTTAAATACTTTAAGATACGTTTGAAACTTTCTTAATTGCTTTCAAGTATGTTTTAGGATTTGAGGGATTAAATACAACGAATAATAAAATGTATGGAGTATTTACATTGAAATTCATCTATAAGAGATCCTGGGTCCATTCATATAAAATCTGTTGGGTCACAGCATCAGCTATTCTAATGGTTTTTTTTTCAAAACAAACACAACACTTTTTTCCACTTTATTTTCTTTGATAGAGCTGCAAATAATATTAATGATCAAAATGCAGAGATCATTTGCGATCGAATTCACCATATTGAAAAAGTGGTCAGATGCTCGTCATGAGTCGAAAGATAGCGCATGCGCGCCGACGTGTTTGGTATGTTTAACAGAATTCAGTAGTACACTCAAACAAAACTGCTAAACAAAATTATTTTGTTGCTGAGACATTATTTTTGTTCTCAGTGTATGAAGTGTCATGTTAAATGTCTATAATAAAATTCACAATTCGCAATTATTGTTAGCCTTGCCAGCCTCTAAGAAAATAATTAGGATTTTAATTCCTGGTGGATCCATACACAGTAAATCAAAAAAATATTTCTTATTCCAAAGTTGGATAAAAACGCTGCAGACAGTTTTATTTAATTTAGTTTCAGATAAAAAGTACCTTTGGATTTTACTGTCCAATGTAAACAGAAAAACCTTGAGATTTTCTTTAACTTTAAGTAAAAAAAATCATAGCAGCGTTTTTATCCAGTGGAAATGAAAAACGATACATCATGTGATATAACAGCTGCCAATGAGCTTGACAGATTGTATATCAAAATTATTGATGTAAAAATTAAAAGACCGCCATTGACGATAAATGATAAGTGGAGCCCTAAGCATTTTGTGGAAACCGACCTGCTCTCTCGACTTTAAACACGAGAGAAAAAAATTACTTAGCCAAACCTTTAGCCCCTAAAGTCTATCTTGTGTTTTAAACTTGTGAACATATGTTCCACATCCTTCAATCTGCCAATCGCTTTGACAGCTAATTTATCTCACGGTGAATAATAATTTTCACCTTATAGGGGATCAAAAAGATATGTGGAAGAAAAAAAAGTATCAGTAAAGTCAAAGTAAAGTCCGTGGATCCAAATATTAAAAAACTCTACTTTTATAAATCACGGTAAAAATAATTTGTAATATAATACATACATTCTAATACACAGGTACAAATAAGCGGGCATTCCCCAAGTACGAAGTCACATACGGCCCAACATTGGCCTACAGTCGGAAAAAATATTGCCGAAGCTCGGCTGACATTATCGCGCCAATGACGGAATGATAACTATGGCCTGCATTGGCAGCCAAGGTTTGTCTCCCATTGTCGGCCCAACACTGGGTACCATTATTGGACCAAACCTGGCTGCCATCGTCGTGCCATTGCCGGATTGATAACTATGGACTTGACTTGGCAGCCAGGGCTTGCCTGCCATTGTCGGCCCAACACTGGCTACGGTCTAAGGATATGACAAAAAAGATATTTAAAAAATAAATATTGATTGATTGCGAGTACTTTGAATATAAATATTAACGGTCCTGTTTAGACTGAATACATATATTACATTTTTAACATTATATTACAAATAAAATTTCTAACGCTACGGGGTATCGAACCTACATCTATATACCTAAATCTATCGCCTAGCAGTCGGGCGTGCTAACCACGCCGCTAAACTGACAAGTTGAAACTCTACGAAAAAGCCATTCTCAGAAGGTGCAGTTCAGAAAAGTTAAAGAACCAAATTTTAAGCTCTCTTTTTATAATTATTTATTATTATGTGACGTTGTGTAAATGTAAAATACACGAAATGTTAACAGGAATATCCATACACTAATTTTTAAATAAATAATTTAAATCGATTACAATTTTTCTTCGCGTAATATTTCATTTTTATCCACTGTAGCCTGCTTTACAACTTTTTTCAATGACAGGAAATGTAATTTTTATAAACATTAACAATTTTTAATGACAGAACTTAAGAAATTTCATTGTGAACTTTGACAATTTTTCGATACATTTTTTATATTTTTCGTGTAAGATTTGTTTATTAGGTGCTAAAACTAAGACTTGGTGAAACAAAGTGCCGATTCTGGGTCAAGCATCGGTGGAGAATCGGCAAATATGAATAGCCAATATAGGCTGCGAGTACTGGCTCAACATTGGGCCGATTTAAATAAAACATAATTGGCCGTGGTAAAAGTGACACTTGGCCTAGTAATGTGCCGTCACTGGATCAGACTTTGGCTGAGCCTCGTGAAACATGGTTCCCGGTACTAAAAGTGAGACTTGGCGCAATAATGTGCCGATACTGGTCTAAGCATCGGTGGAGGACCGGCAAATATAAATATAAATAAATAATAAATAAAATAATAAATATAAATAAATAAATAACTTTAGCCGACCTTTGGCTGACAAAATTGGACCAACACTGGGCCGTATATTTAGCTCCGACAATTCGCACTTGGGTTGTATTCATCGACAGATAACAATAGTCAACGAGAGTTTTTTAAATTAGGAAAATTATGAAAAGTTTAGCAAGATTCATACTTTTTTTGATTAATTTTCTTATTTTTTAAAACAAATTTAATAAACAAATTTATTATTCGGGCATTTGTCGGATGGAAAATTAGTTTTTTTTTTTTCAAAACCAGTCCCTTTAGTTGGGAACTTCATGACAATTTCAGCAACATTCATAATTAGTTGTTCAATTGTATGATCTTTTGAAACAAATTCAATAAACTAATACATTAGTCAGACATTTGTCGACAGAAAAATTCGTTTTTTTCAGTATCAAATTGTTTAACTAGGAAAGTCATGATAATTTTAGTAAAAATTATAATTTGTTGATTTATATTCTTTTTAACAAGTTTAATTAAATAATGCATTATTCGAACATTTGTCGACGGTAAAATTATTTTTTTTTATGTCAGACTCTTTAATTGAGATCTTGATATTAAATTGTGCAACATTCATGATTAGTTCATAAATATAATGATTTTTAAAACAAATTTAACAAAAAAAATGCATTATTCTTGCATCTGTGGACTTTATGATAATTTCGAAAAAATTCATAATTTGTTTATAAATTTTATATTTTTTAAAACCAAACTTAATAAACAAAGGCATTATTTGTGTATTTGTCGACGAAAAAGTTTTTTTAGTCATGAATTTGTTCATTGAATTTGTTTAAAATAAACATAAAATTGATCATAAAAAGTTCGCATCATAAAAAACGAAGAAATGTCTTCATCATCATATTGGGGTTATCCAAGAATGCCTTGCAATGTAGCTTAATAAAACTTAAAATTATGGAAAATCGTAGAAAAAATTCTTTCAACAAATAATTTGTTTATAGAAATGTTTTTTGTTTATTATATAAAATTGGAACATCTTTAACTAATGTTAATCTGTAAAACTTGGGCGATTTCAACAATTTTCCTGTTATTGACGAGAACCGGGCACACCAAATAGAAAAATTGCGATTTTTCTCGCCATATGTTATTTATTTATTAAAAAAATGAAGCCTAATTTGAAAATCAGGCTCGACAACTCTCTTATAAATCTTATCAGCTTTTTTCACAATTGTTTGTCCTAGTCGATCAATATTTATGGGCTGGATGTTATTTTGAACCAAAAAAGTCATTTTTTCCCCACTGTGCGCCGGGCCGAATGCAATTGAAGGAAAAAAGATTTTATGTTGTCTTGTTTTCCGCATGCACTTTTGATCATTTTTTTTTTTTAAGTTGTAAAATATAAATTTTATATTTTATATATTATACTTAGAATTAGATAGACGAATAAATGAAGGTAAGAAGGTTATTGGTAGAGCAGGTCCCCTTATCAGAAGTAAAAATATATCAAATAAAGCTAAAATGGCAATAC
>NC_046657.1:139938555-139943480 GCF_010883055.1 Belonocnema kinseyi | reverse complement strand
TACTCCTTTCCCCTGCCGAGTGAGTCACGCCTACCCCGAAAGGGAAATGGCTTAATGGTGTAATAATAATAATAATAATAATAATAATAATAATAATACTTTTAAAGTATACACATTTTCACTATAAACAATGTCTTCAATACTACTTATTACAACTATTTATAAAACTGTAAAACCAAACAATTATCAATAAAACGGTAATTGGTCGAATTTTTCTATCAAATCTTAAATGTCCTCTGTTGCTTTCTTTTCTCAGCTGTGCTTAGTTTACTAGGGATTGTTTGTGTGAAACCTCAAAGTATCACCTCAATCCACTATTTTTTAAAGAATTCAACAAAATAGACAAATATTCTCTAATATGGTATATTCCTATTGAAATTGTAGTTTCTAGGAAAAATATATTTGTGGTGACATTTTTGGATTTTGCGCGGATATCATCTGTTTCCATGATTTATAACTCTTTTTATATCAATAAAAGAACATGTTTTCCTACTACAATTTCGGGATTCCCTTTGGCATGTTTACCATAATTAAAACAGACTATATAATTGAAATGTAATAGTTTCTCGTGACGAAACGTTAAAAGCCGCTAAAGGCTTTTGTAAAAGTATCGAAAAACAACAAATCTCTATCTGCATGAACACTGAAATGCAGTTAAATCAACTCTTGATTCAGATATTGCCATTTAGTATTTATATACACGAAAATCAAATTGTACCCAAACATGAAGTTTTCGACATGCTTTTCAAAACAAGATTCTTTAATGAATCGACATTAGTGTAACATCTAATTTTCATCTCGAAATATGTACATCGTACATATCGAATATGTTGTTTAACAATTAAAACTAATAGATCTTATCGATGGGTCCTAAAAGAAAGTACGCAACTCACAGTGACGAATAAAATATACGTAACTCGCGCTGACAAGTAGAATCTACGCAACTCGTAAGGAGGAATAGAAAATACGCAACTCGCGGTAGCGGATAGAAACTACGCAAGTAACAAAATACAAGTTTCCAGGATATCGTGTTGAAATTTTAATTGGTATTCACAATTAAACTGTAATAACTTAAAATATAATAAAGTATTTCTAGGTACCTTATAAACATGGCAAAATAAAGTATAACCTAAAGTTTATGTTTAAGACAGTTAGTGATGTTTTTTATGTAATTGCAATAGTGTGGTGTTTGATCTTACCTCAAACTTTTTGGAATTTTCAAATTTTGTTATTTTAACGTCAACTTACTGTAAATGATTATGAGCATTACAGTTTGCGCGGAAATTATATAATCAAATATATGAAAAACAATATTATATCACAAAGATTTCAGTTTTTAATCTATGACTATAAAAATAATATTCCATATATAATAACTTTAATGTTTCAGAGTAGTTATAATGTTTTTTTACTGTAATATTGCATTAATGTTTTACATTTTTCTGGTATTTCGAGTCTTTACTGATTGTTGTGTGAAATTGTTATTAGCAGATTAATATTTACTATAGCGGAAGTATGTGTATATTATATTGAAAGCACAGGCCCTTTCTTATGTTTGAAACTTTTTCTTCTTTGTCTATAGAAAATTTAAAAAAAATAAGTACAACGAAAGTTTAAATCTATATTTGAAATATGCATAATTAAATTCTTCTAATGACAGTGCCGAAACTGTCAACTTTTCCGTCTTCTCCAGACTTCCATACTATGTGAGCTTCACCTTTGATAATACACTATTTATAAATCGTAAAGATTATTTTTATAATAATTTATTATCATTTAATCAAATATTATGTAGATTACTTCGTTTGAGGTTACTTTTATTATGATCAATGTAAATTAATGACAGCAAAACTGGTGCCACGGCGAAGGTCAGAACTATTTTAGCCGAGTTACGTACTTTTATTACGACATTCACGTTCAAAAAGGAGTTACGTGAATTTGTTATTTATTAATTAATACGCTTTAAATTAATAAATAGAAAAATTTAAGCGTTTTTATTACATCTTTCGACACACTCCAACAGTTTCGGACAATAACTCAAAATCTGAAAAAATGAAGTTACGCAGTTTCTATTCGCTACCACGAGTTGCGTATTTTCTATTACTCCTTACGAATTGCGTAGATTCTATTTGTCAGGGCGAGTTACGTAGACTCTATTCGTCACCGTAAGTCGCGTATATTCTTTTAGGACCCATCGTTATTGTAACGTTACAGAAGATTTTACCGTTATTTCATGGAATTGAATAGATGGATTTGACGGGAAAATTTTGAACTTAATTAGAAAAAAAAGTAACCAAAATTGTTACCAATAAATGTTTTATTTCACTATAAATGATTGTCATGAAATATTTGTTTAATTTTGTTTGTTGATTTATGAAAAATAATTAAAAATCTCTTAAAGGCACTTTTTATATTGAAACATTTAAAATTCGTTAACTTAGAAGGTGATATACTCACGGATCTCTTGATTTATGATCAAAATTGAGCTCACCTAAAACAAAAAAAAAAGATATTTTATTGGTGTAAATTTGATGAAAAGTTACATATTAGAAGTAGAAAATTTTAATTAAGTACATTATTTAAATGCAAATTTATAGACCATGATTACTACCACTCTTCCAGTTGGGGTGGGGGGGGGGGGATTTTCAACCCCAACGCCAGCACAGGTATTTTCAAAAGAATATAACTTCCTTTCTCTTTTAGCGATTAAAATTTTTTGTCAGGGTTTTCAAAAGATTATTGTTTACTCTTTTATTATATTTTATTCACGAAATAAATTAAACAATTTAATTGTTTATTTAGAATTTTTGCAAAATCGGGTATTTTTATTTTCTTTTAAATAGTCTTAAAATAAAGCTTGAATTTTTAGCTTCAATAAAGTCTTCAGTAAAACTATGGTCCAGTGAACAGTTTCCGAGATGTAGGCCCTGTTGTGAAGGCAGTCCTGATACTCGTGCTTTACTAATCGTGTTTAAATTATTTGTTATTTGTCATAAACAAATATAAAGTGTAAACCAGTCTTTTCAGAATTGATGTAAATTTTTCGAATGTATGAATGTATGATCGTTAAAATACGTATACACTAAGGTGTATACACTTTTCCTCAGAGAGGAGTATTTCGGTAAAACTATATAATTGTCACTTTATGTTCACGCTACATTATAACTTCATGAACAAATATTGCAACACTGTTATTCAACAATATTTTTCCATGTATACAGTTGTTATCAGAATCGCATCACACATTCTCCGAAAACAGTCCATTTTATTTTTAATGAAAATTAACCGAGACTCAAGCTTATTAAGAGGTAATAATTTTCTTTGCCATAATAAACGATTAAACCAATTAATATAATCTATGAAAAAGTTCCTCATTTTTAATTTATTTGCAATCAATCAAAGTGGCCTAATCATGACGATACTAATTGCATTTAAACCCAAGAAAATGTACGTTGAATGCGTTTGTTTCCTGATTTTTAACCTGTATATCCTTCTTTATTTTACGACAGTGCATTTCTGCTCTCGATTTCTCATACTCTAGTTACTCGAAGACAAAGAGCCAATCCTAGAAAAATGATTGTATCGAACCACGCAGATGATTCAGAGCTTCGAGTCGCGGTTAATTCACACATAATAGACAATGGAATGTTATACAAACAATCGAAGCGCCTATGGATAAGTGTCGAGTAATATAACACCGGATGAATCGTGCAAGTCAAAACACGTTTGCACAGGAGCAGATGGGAGGGCAAATAAAAAGAAAAGGATGGAAGAAAGGATGAAGAAAAGGAAGAGAGAAAGGAGCATGAGTTCGAGAGAAGTCATTCTGTGATGCGCCGTATCTTTTAGCTATCTTATCGGCACGACACGTAGGAACAAAAATCCAAAGGAAAGTGAGTTGCACTTGTCACGAATCGTGGAAGACCTTATCAGTTATTCATTGGCAACAACGTAACGTGAAATGTTGCGACTTTTTCAGTTCATTGTCAGGGAAGCATCACATTGATATCAAAAATGACTATCGTGGCTTACTGCACGCCGCGGGTGGCGCGTGCACGCGGCTGTGCGGTCGGCCGATGACTACCTGCGCTTTATCATTACTGTGGCCATCGTGGCAATAAATTGTCCTCGACTTGCCGTAATCGTTGCAATACGTGTTTCTCTCATCAAGCCTTATAAATAGGTAGCTTGACAGAAAATTAGAATAATATTCGCAATTTTAAAATCCGACTTTTGATCATAAAATAATAGTTTGGGCTTAGAGAAAAAAGTTTTTGGTTTAGAATCCGAAAAAAAGAAGAAAAAATGAAATCGGTTAATATATTCTTTTCGGTTTTGGCGTTTCTGAAGAGCATACAAATTTCCTGTCGGTACCCGATTCGAAATTTAGAGCCTACTTCGAACCTGCAGCTCCTGATTCGAACTAGTTTAAACTTTTAACTGCAGGCCCTGCTTTTAAACTTTATAATCTATATTTTTCTAACTCAAAACCCTATTTTAACGCTCATTGACCTCTGTTCCAATTCTGATTCTACTTCGAATCCTTTTAGGATACAGTCCTCGAGCTGAAGAATGTAATTAACCCATTGATTCTTTATAAAGTTTATGATAATAAACTAATAAATATTTGTTAATTAAGCTAAATTAACTCACTGGACATCTGAATGACTGCAGTTATGTATACTCAATGAACAAAAATATTTAGTTCATGGTTGAACCTGATAGACATAAATTATTTATATATAAATAAACACTTAATTTCACTGCAAGAAAATTAATATTTATTATGAAGCATTACTAAATATTATTAGGATAAGCATTGCGATATTTGTTGACCGATAGTGTGCCAGTACATGACGGTTATCATTAAGAATTTTTCCAGTAAACTCATCCTCCGATTCTAGGCCGCCCGATCTTTGGCCTAC
>NC_046657.1:139930195-139938545 GCF_010883055.1 Belonocnema kinseyi | reverse complement strand
ACCCGAGTTTTCTTTGACGGCCTATACAGTTTTGTTGAAGAAATAATACTCACGCAATAACTTTGAATTTTTAACTCCCTAGCCCCTAATATTGTGCCAGCAAGATGCCCAACTATATTAAAAATAGCAATTTTCTGTTAATTCGTTATTTGTTTTCAAAATTAATTTTTTTTTTATTTTAAAGTGAAAAGTTTTCTAGTATTTTTAAATTTTTTTTAAATTTTTGAAGCAATTATTATTTGATTAAACAATATTTTAACATATTTTTCAATTTTTTAAAGAATTTCTTTTTGTATCATTTTTACTAAAAAATCGCGAAAAGTGAACATTTTCTGGAATAAATGACAAATTTAACTATTTTTAAGAGTTATCTTTTATTAAGGATATTTGGCAATTATTGAAACACCCCCCCCCCCCTGTATTAGTCGTGAGAAATTATAATTTTCTGAAATTATTGACGCAGTTTATCAATTTTAAGAGTGATATTTTTTATGAAAGAGAGTATACAATTAATTGAATTATTAATATCACTTGCTCCTTCTCATATAAAAGATGAATACAATTATGGTTTAGCGCATCTCTTACACTATGTCACATATTCTATATTTTTTTATCTCAACGAAAACGATTCGGTAAAATAACTATCCATAACGTAAATACAGAAAAAAATTTTAAAGCAATATTACTGTTAAAAAAATTAGGGTATAAATTATGAGAGCCCTAAATGAGTCAGAATAAATTGTGCAAAGGGGAAAAAACTTCAAAAAGTTCATTTTTGGTAAATTTGTTTAAACATATGGTTTAACCATATGGTAAGAAAAGAGATTTGTTCAAATATTTTTCTGTAGATTTCTTTAAGCAAAAATTATTTAAACTTTTTTTTTCATTTTGATTATCATATTTTTAGAACCCTAAATGCGTACGTACGTTTTACAGCACTTTCCAGCAAGTACAAGAACATTTGTAACAAAAAAAGGGCCACGCAAAAATCGGACGATTTTTTGGTCGATAATATTTCAGGAACCCTAAATGAGCCTTAAATTAGGCAAAAGAAATAAATTACTAGTATATTTCTATAAATCATTGTTTATATCATTTTGTGTAAAACTTAAAAACCATGTTCGGGAGCCCTAAATGAGCCTTGACAGCACAGAAAAAACAAAAGATTAAGTTTACATCGATTCCAGGTGAAAGATTGACCGCGACAAAAAATAACCTGCTAGATAAACTTCACATGAATCGCAGATAATTTCCGATTTTCAACCTTACCTGGATAATCTTTCGTCTTATAATCGCTCCATTTTTATTCGTCATGTGGCGAGAATTACGACGCTAGCGCTATCTATCATCGTTTAACTTCATTAAATTTGACAAAAATCACAATCGGATTTTCCACATGTGGTCGCAAGGGGGCAGAAAGTGTGGTTCGCGTCGGAACCACGTCGGGTCGAGTTAGGTTTGACAGGATTATGTCAAGTTTACTGTTGTAGTCATGATATTGTTTTGTTTACATCGAACTTAAAATTCCAAAAGCAAAAAGGACATTACGAGTTCGGAAGAACAGGATTATTAGTGGCCCAGTGGGCACAAAATTTGGCGACGTCTTTACGACATCTTCACGACAATTTTACGACATCCTATGTCCATGTCGTTTCGGTGTCTTTGCGATATCGTAAAGACATCGTCAGATCATACGACTCATTTACGATATCGTAAAAATACCTTAACGACATGGGCATAGGACGTCGTAAAGTTGTCGTAAAGATATCGCAGCGATGTCGTAAAGACGTCGCCAAATTTTTTGCCCAATGGGGGGATTTCTTATATCTTCAATGAAAACGAGGATAAACTTCCGAAAAGCGCTTACCTCAGATATTTATATGGCCAAGGTCGCATGTCATACACCGAGAAATTAGTGACTTTTGAAATTGGGGACGTCCAACTCCATTTATTCCTCTCAAACTGCACGAAAATCATTTTCATTCCTAAAGTTGTACGTTAACTTCCTATGCATTCACATTACTTGAAAACATTACTTTCTACAAAATATATGAAAGTCCGGATTAGTAACATTATAGATTGAATGGTTTTAATATTTTCTCGAACATAACTTCACGTTTAAAATCTCATTCCACGTGCCTCATGTCTGTTAGTCAAACAAAATACATTCTAAAGTAATATTAAAAAGGTTCAAAAATATTTATAATTGAAATTCATTTATAAATGTGTGTGTGTGTGTGTGTGTGACAGCTATGAATTTCAACATTGTTTTTTAAAACATAAAAGTATAATGTAGAATATTGAAAACTTGAAGTTTTGTAAAACACAAAAATCTGGCCACATCTGGGCCAGATCGGGCCCCCATTTTTGGGCTCAGATCCGGGCCCTGTTGGGTAGGGCGTTTCATTTACGGTCTGTCAACAATAGTGTAATTTATTTCGGAGTAGATATATTAGTAAGAACTAATTGTTTTTATGTTTTCTGTTGTTGATTCTACATGTTTCACCGAAACTTGCTCCTTTCAGCTTGACGCAGTCGAGGAGTTCAGAATTACGTTCCTAACCTCGGTGAAACAAATTTTAACTTTTGTTTTCTCTGTGTTGTTTTAAATCTGATGTCCCGATTTACAGCTCGAATTCACTCATACTTTGCCGTTTTCACATTGCTACTAAAGACGCCGTAGTAGACGACAGCTTCTATTCCACCGTAGGATAAACTTTCGCCAAATAGCATGTAAAATTTAACAGCGGGAAATTTTAGATGCAAAAAATGTAACTTTAGTTTTTTCTGTGATAGGATGAGAAAAGAGATATGCTTAATTAACTTTAAGCCCATTTGTTTAAATAAAAATGGTTCAAAATTTTTTGTTCATTTTGATAACCATATTCCTAGAAACCTGAATGAGCCCTAAGTTATAGTATGAGGTGAATGTTTTGTAAAATAATATTTTGCCCTAAATGAGTTCTGATGCACCTCAACTTATGCAAGGGAGAGACATTTTTTAGTATATTTTTAAAAATAATTATTAGAAATTTTTAAATCACATTCGGGGAGCCATAAATGTGCCTTTACATACAAATTTAAAAGAGATCTGTTTAAATAATTTTTAGCAAATTTGTTTAAATAACAACTGTTTAAAATTTTATGTTAATTTTGATATTTTTATCCAAGAAAGATAAAATTTCTAGAAAAACGGATGGATTTTTAAACGAAAAATACAAATAAAAAAAATTTAATTTTCATCCGGAAAATACTTAATTTGACATTTTAACAACAAAGTATAAGTTTTCAACAAGAAGTAAATCTTCCACGAAAATTATACTTGAATTTTTAACCCAAGCGTACAATGTTTCAACGAGACAGTTGAAATTCTAATGAAAAAGGGCAATATTTTGAAAAAAAGTTTGAATTTTTATCATTTTTTTAAGAAAGGTGTATTTCTACTAAAATAAATTAACTCTTAAATCAAAAAGATAAATCATCAAAAAATAGTTGAATTTTTATCCAAAAAAGATTTCAGTTTCACTTTTCGGTATAAAAATATGAGTTTTAAATGAGAAAGAAATTATGTATGAAAATAGTTGCATTTTCTACCCAAAAATATGAATTTTTAACAAAGAAGAAAAAAACTTTAAAACAAAATTCTTGAATTTTAAACTAAGCCGTTGCATTTTTAGCGAAGAAAGATGCAATTTTGTACTCAAATAAATGAATTTTTTAAATGAAAAGACAAACTTGCGAAAAATAGTGGACTTTTCAATCAAAAAAGATTTTATTTTGATTTTTCAGCATTGAAATATGTGATTTAACAATAAGTCATTTTTCTATCAAACTAGTTGTATTTTTAACACAAAAATTCAATGTTCAACCAAAAAGAATGTCTTCAACAAAATTGATGAATTTTCACACAAATAATAAAATTTTAAACTAAAAAGATAATATTGTGGAGAAAACCACTGCAACAAAATGAATATAAATACAAGGCAAACAAATCACTAACAAGAATATTATCCCAGCGTTACCACAAGACTTTATTTTTAATTTTCTCTAATTTCCCCCTGACCAAATTTTCATTTTCCCTGAACATATTAATGTTCAAAGAGCAAAATCGTAACTTGTAAGAGTTTTAACCAAGAATATTTTATAAACAAAATAAAACAATTTCAAAACAAAACTGAGAGTATTTCGAATATACTTGACAGTTTCCCTAACCAAAAAAAATCCCTGACGTTAAATAAAAATGGTTGTTAACCATGTCCGTTTTTACTCACCAGGTGTGTTCATCGCGTGCTGTTCCGAAAAATTTTGTACAAGAATAACAAATCATAACAAAATCTTTCGAATACGCCGAATACAATTGAATCCTCGTCAGAAATAACGTTGTATCAATACATATTTTGTATCCATGTATATGAGTTTTTCTTTGAACTGTTTCTCTATTCTGGGGAAGCGCTGCAATCAAAAATTCGAAAATTGAATTCGGAGTAAATGTCAAAATAGTCGAGATTATAAACTTTGCAAATGTAAATCATAGTGAGTTTAAAAGACTTCAGGATGAATTAAATAAAAACTTTTAAGAAATGCACGGAATAAAGTAGAATTGAGTAAATTTAGAAGAATTCAGTGTGAATTCTAAAAAATAATTTCAAATCTCTTCAAATCTTTGAAACCCCACTAATTTCTAACCAAAAATGTGAATAATGACTACAAAACAATTCAAATGAATTAGAAATAATTTAAAAAAATGAAAAAATTCCATTGGTTTCAGTAAAATTTGAGTCAATTTAGAGAAATTTTAGGGAAATACCAAAGTGTGAAAAAATGCATTGAATTGAGTTTGAAATGAGTTTAGAAAACTTAAAGATAATTGAAAAGAATTATATATAATGCCTAAGAATTTAAGGTGATTTTAAAATACTTCAAACTGAATTAAACAAAAACTTTTTAAAAATTCATTGAATTGCGTAGAGTTGAGTGAATTTAAAATAATTCAGGATTAAGAATTCAGGACGAATTCCAAATAAATTGTGCAAAATATTTGAAAATCTCTTAAAACCGTTGAAATGTTACGAAATTCCCCAATTTTTGTGAATAATCTTTTTTAAATCCATTAAAATATTAAAATCTCTGGAAAATTTCAAAGCCCTTGGAAATACTATTGAAATGAATAAAAAAATCTATGAACATTTAAAAATTTTCTAAAATATTTCCAATTCTTTTAAACGTTTAGGAGTTTGTAACGATACCTTCAAATATTTTAAATCCTTCAAAATAATAATAAATTATTGAAATCAATTAAAAATTTCATTGCAATCTTTAAAATAAAAAAGCTATAATATTTCGAATACTTTCGCATATTTTTAAATCCCGTGACATTTTCAAGCTAGTAAAAATGCCAAAGAATTTTAAAAAACTTGAAATATTTAAAATCTTTTGACCATTTTATCAGTTGATCCCCATGATCAATTCAATAAAAGCTTAAAAAAGGAATCCATTGAATTAAATAGAAATGAGTAAATTTAGGAGAATTTAAGCCAATTAAAAAATTCAAAAGAATTCCGATGAATAAAAAGATTCCATGATAAATTAACAATAATTCAGGGTAAAATAAAAAAATTTAATCTCTTCAAATCTTAGAGACCATACAAAATACCTCACGTTGCTTGAATAAATTCTTTTAAATCAACTAAAATATTAAATGCCATGAAGTTCTATGAAATCCGGCGATATTTCCTCAAATTCTGGAAAATTTATTAAAATACCTTAAGATTTTTTAAAATCCTTAAAATCATTGAAATTTTTAGAAACCTTACCAAATTCAGTCAAATCTTTTAAATTCCTTCAAATTAGTACAAATAATTTACAAGTTCCTTAGAATAATAAAAAATTTCCCATTTCAGAAATAAAACAGAGTAGTTTTAGGGACATTAACTGAATGTAGGGTACAATAGGGGTAGGCCTGAATGAGTGATAACTAATTACCAAAAATTGTTCTGAAAATACTATTTAAATTATTTTTACAATAAAATTCAAATAAAAAATTGAAATACAATTACATCAATAGTTGGGTGTTTTTTCCTTTTTTTAAATATAAAGACGAGAAATTGTATTTGTATTTATTTGTTACAATGTGCACAATACATACGTATTCCAGAATATTTGAATTGCAAGCTTCGAAAGCCTTTTTTCAATAAATAATTTATAAATTTAGAGTGCACGGATTGGAAATTTAGAAAATGCTTTCTAAATTGTATAAAATCGAAATATTTTTAACTTAATTAATTTTATTAATTGAAATTGGCCGAGTTCAATTTTTAAAAAATTTCGGTACTCTAAAGTGAAAGTCATTTTGTATTCTTATCTTCCGAAAATTCTAAATTAGAATTAGATATGCACACTTTCGAGTTTAAGTGAGAGATACATGCGAAATAAATGGAAGTAAATTACCTCGACTCTTTGACCTTTCATTCCAAATTCAATTTTCAATTTTTTGATCGCAGCGCTTCCGCGGAATAGAGAAATAGTTTTAAAAAACTTATATAAATATAACTCCATTGATACAAAATATTTGTTGATACAGCGTTATTTTTGCCGAGGCTTTAATTAATAGTAAATATCCATACTTCGTATGTCAGCTGCACGCGCTCGAGAAAGGAATAGTGCGCATGCATCTGCTCCTTTCTGTATCAGAATTTTCCGAATATTTCTAACAGTGTAGGTACAATGTAACGTTGCGAGTTTTAACATGAGTTAAACCCGTAAAGTATCCCTTCCATAACATAATGAATAATAATTTAAAAACTGTTAAAAACCGGAAAGATGTCATATTTCAATCTAATTTCATAACATTTTCAATAAATTTAAATGGAAGTTTTGTGCGCTAATTTTCTTGGTTCTTTACAAGCTCACCACAATCCAACCTGAAATAGAACATAGAAGCTGAAGTAAGAGCCTCCTAAAAACTGAGCTCTTATGAAAACTGTACACAAACCTTAATGAGCTTTCAAACACTATTTCAAAAATGCAAAATTCGTTGGTCCCTGATTACGGAGTTGTTTTTCAGAGTAACGAAAAAAGGCGTCTTTGCATCTGCTTGCATGAAAGTTGGCAACAATTTAATAATCTTAAGAAATTATGCCTAACTCTGTTCTAGTTAATATTCAGGTTGCATATTTGCACAACATTTTTTTTACAAATTTAGAATAAAATTGAAGTATAAACAGTAGAATCATCCAGCTTCACGATTTTACGACTTTCTAAATAAATACAAGAATTTGTAGTTCACTTATAATTTTGCGTTCATTTCAAGATATGAAGATAAGAATCCTCCATAATTAAAATATAAATTCTTTTTAGATTCTCCTCCATTCAAAAAAAATATTGAGTTTAAATTACTACATTTCTTGTTATTATTTTCCTTCTAAGGTCAGAAATTTAATTGCTCCAAAATGGAAATTCATATTAATAAAGTTAAGGCCGTCATGGTTAATAAATACTCGTATATAGGAGCGAGGGTCAGTAAGGAGATTAAGTTTATGCAACGCACACTTTAGTAAAAATAATATTTTCTGTAAAGTTTTTAGTTCACAAATTTCAAAGCAAATATGTGAGTTGGAATGATACGCGAAAGTGTGCTCAGATTGAAAAATAGAGCTGAACTGAGATATGAAACGGGTTAGCCTAATTTTTCTCGAATACTATTCAGTTTAGCGACAATGCGCCTATAACTGAAAATATTCCTTTTTCAAGATACCTAACTTTGCAGAAATACTTTTCCCGAAAACGTAACGTTTGAGTTTTCAGAAATAAGAGGCCATTAAAAAAATCATGTATGTGAAAGTTGCATTCCCTTACTATAGAAAAGCTTAACTTATGACTTCTCTAAGAGAATTGGAAGGGTGGGGGGGGGGGCAGAAATAAGTGTTGTGTATTTTTTTAATGCTTCCTACTCAGAAAATTTAAATTAAGAGAATCGAACAAAAAGTGACTATTTTTTTCGTTTAATTTTACAAAAATACTGTTAATTGTCCAGGTACTAGGAAATTTTTTCCGTTTGAACTGCCTACCCGAATAAAAATGCTTCGACTTGAGTTTGACTTGAATCGCCCCCAATCAAGACATGCTGAAGTCGAAAAGTTCGACTTGAGCATGTCTCAGTTTTGAGACGGAGCCACACTTCAATTTATGTCTTGAAGACAAGTTTTTATGTCTTGAAGACATAAATTTATCTCTTGAGTCGTATTTTTATAACTCCAACACGTTCGGTTTATAACTTCGAGCGTATACCTGCCCTAGCAAAAAGGTTATTTCTAACAGTCATAAAAGCTAATCTTTGTTAGTGGTTAAACAA
>NC_046657.1:139921017-139930095 GCF_010883055.1 Belonocnema kinseyi | reverse complement strand
CTTTACGGATTGTTATTTGTATTATACTTGTTTGACGATGATACCGAGAATGTTCTTTGTTTTTACGTATTTCTAACGGCTTAGGAGATCCTTCTTGAAAGTTACAATTTTTATTTTATTGAAGAAAATTTTTAAGGGTTATACTCGTTTAGACCCACCGATTCTGAATTTTTAAATTAAAAATAACTAATTTAATAATTACAAATTTTTCATTCGTCAATTTTTATCTCATTTATGAGCCAAAAAAGGTTCGATAATCTCAGCCAAGAAGAGGCTCGTCTTGAGTCAAGTAAACGTTGCCTTAACCAAGACAAGGCTCGACTTAAGACAAGTAAACGCCGTTTCACCTGTCGTGGCCATAAAAGTAAGACGAAGGCCTATGTCTCAACTCAGTTTTGAGACGCATCCAGACATCGATGTCTTGGAGACAAACTCAAGACATAACGAAGTCGAACTCAAGTCGAAGCATTTTTACTCGGGTAGCGTGTGTATTTTTTTTACCAAAACTTTTTCTTGAGTGGTTCTGTTGTAAATTTCAAATTTTCTAGAAATCGCACAGAAAAAACTGGGGGCTCACTATAGTTGAGGCTCAAATAAAAGTTGGTATTATTTAGAACTTGAGCACCCATAGACATCTATAGAGAAACAAAAGGGTTCGTTTAGAGCGTTCTTGAAAAGAACACGAAGTACAAATCAAAAACCACACGCTCGCAAAGTAGGGCTCGTAAGCTAGGAATCGATTTACAGTTATTGACCGATGACTTGAGACGAAAAGTTTCTTGCATATGAATATGCCTTTATGTTGACAACTTTGCTACATAACCTGAAAATGATATTTATCAAGTCATTTTATCAATTTTTAGTGCGTTATTACCTTGTAATTAAATTATCTTCGTTAAATTATGTCCATCAGACTTCGATTACATGTGCGTTTTAAGGTAAATATTGTGTTATTAATTAAACATAATATCTAAGTGGACAAAGAAAAAAAAACCGGTTCTTTAGAAACAGGCTCAATTACAATTGAGATCCTTTAGAACCCCAAGTGTGGTATCATTTAGCGCTCATTTATTGTTTTGGGTTCCTTTTCAGCAAGTGCGGTTCATTTTTGTTGCAGCTCTTTCGGAACCAAAAATGGGTTACAATGGAAAGTTCAGTTTTTTATATTAAATTTTTTTTAAATCTTTGGTATATTTTGAAATCTTTAGTGATATTTTTAATCTGGTGTACACTCAAAAACCGAGTGCTCTTGAAAAGTCCGTTATAAGGCCATGGCTCATTTTAATTCGGACACCGAATTAACACAAAAATTTTCAACTAACAATTTTTATAATTTGTTAGTCGAATATCGCAAAAAATGTATATTTTAACATTCAGATACGAGTAATAAACTTACAAAATTATTCAATATATTAAAGTCGGTTCATTGCATACTGGTAAATAAAAGGCAGTGGATAGTCTGCCGGTACCCGCAAAAAATGTATTTGCTGGTACCGGCAAAAAAGTTCTCTGCCGGTACATTATTGCATGACGTTATTGCATATTATTATATTTCCATGCTATTCTTTATTACATTTTTATTACATTATTAATATTGTTATTGTTATTGTACATAGCATTATTTCTGCGACCAATCACAGGACTGCCTCAATAATACTTCGGAGAACAGCCGGAAAGATGTGCCTTGCCGCCCCTACGAGACGTTGGAAAGGGGTAAGGGCTTGACTAAAATGATTTCTGTGATCGGTCAAAGGGGTGACGTCCTGCCACCATAATAACTTGGAAACGGTTTGACCAACATTATTTCTGTGACAGGTCAAAGAGATAACTCCCCCCCCCCCCTATGAGACCTTGGAAAGGGATTTGGCCAACATTATTTCTGTGACCGGTCAAACGGGTGCCTTCTTGTTCCCACGAAACATTGGAAAGGACAAGGGGTTTGACCAACATGATACCTGTAACTGGTCAAAGGGGCGACTTCCCGCCCCACGAGACGTTGGAAACGGGAAGGGGTTTGATCAACATTATTTCTGTGACCCGTCAAAACTGTACCTTCCCGCCCGCGCCCTCATGAGACATTCGAAAGGGGAAGTAGTATTATAAGATTACAGATTTTTGCATGTTATACTATATGGAACTTCATCTCCGGGGAGTTCTACTTAGCAGGAATTTACTATACCTATGTAGCATCAATTATTCATGATATATTGACATTCCGTATTTACAAGAAACTTCTAATAGATTTCTGGTAAAAGTACCATATAAAATTTAAACATATAAACGTATATATTCTCCTACCGAATTTTCACTTGAGCTTCCGGGTGATGCGATGGCACGTTTAGTTTGCAAAGGCCGTTTGACCATTGAACAGAGATCCACAAACATCTGCATGTATGTGCCTACGAAGTCGGTGCATCTACACACGTATCCAGTAGCTGCCTTTGCCTAGTTGCCAGTTAGCATCCTCTGCCGTGATATATATGCATGGAGCTCGTATCTAATGATTCGGTCATAGGCAACACGCCCCATTAGAGAAAATCAATAGTTTCTGCTGACTAATCTCTATGATAAATCCGATCTACCTGTGAAAGCACTTTATTCGGAACTTCGGTTATCGAGTGCCATCGGGAATATTGGACATAGCAGTTAAACTTCTCAAAGGGCCACATTTTTCAAATTAAGAAGCTATCAGAAAATTGTTTGCCAGCGCACGTGTTGAGAACATCTTAGCTTTCTCATGATCATCTAAAGGTTGGTAAGACTTTTTTTACAACACTTACCTTGAAAGCTGGTATTTGCATGTATCTGAGAGATGCGGAAAGTTAGTCAATCCTGCTGATATTGCATGAATGATATTCGCGCGTGCGAAACTCAATTCTTATATATTTTCCACATCGTCACAATGAACGAGCATACGCACATCATGTATTAGATTTTTTATTAAATTGATTAGATTTTTTAATTGTTGATTTGATTTTTTATTAGATTGATTAGATTTGTTAATAGCTATTTTAGATAATCATTTTGATCACTTTTGGATCCTCTTGCCTCCATGCAGAGCAGCATGTCCTTTTGTCGACCTCACCTCCCCCAACACTGAAGAAACAACGTGGTTTATTGAAGTGCCCTTAGATGATCAACTTTAATATAACGAGTCCCAGAAATCTGTTTGATCATGTACTACGCCAGATGTTATTCAAGAAGCTGTAAGTGCGTCAGAAATATTTCATTCACCTTTCTCGGATGGTTGCTGCAAAAAATAGCTGACTCATGTTATTTCAGCATTCACATTTAGATAGCACTAAATAATGCAAACTCGTTGGAAATCGTCTATTTAAATTGAAGTCTATGTTAATAGCAAATAGCTATTTGTCAATATCACAGTCTTTGCTGAATATCCGGTTACTTGCAAATGTGTCACGTAATAATTTTTGTAAAAAGGGCACAAGTGTCTTCCTTTTCGTGCTTCTCAAGTGCAGCGAAAGCAGCACTATATAGAAAGACATGAGAAAAAATGCTATGCACAAAAGTAACTATAACACTTTTTTAAAGTGTGCGAAAAAGTAACCAGCCACTTTCGGTACACACTTTACAAGGACGAGAAGAGGAACAATTTTTGTGCCCTTGTTAGGCAGATGCAAATCCAAAGATGTAATCGACTCAACTCTTAAACCCAAGTTAATCCTCAGAGCATAAGTAAACGCACGAACTCGCAAATATACATTTATAAGTCACAGAATCAAACAAATGTATTTAAAGAAATGTTATGTAAATAAGACGTATTTTCATTAATGAAAACTAATTAGAACTTTAAGATGATTTTTTTTTTTCATTTCGACTAAAGTATATTGATATACATAGATATTCCAATCGATTTCATTATTATTTCTTTTAACTGTATTAATTAGACTGCTAGGATTAAAATTCAATTCTCTGACCACTGTACTACGAAACCTGATAAGTTTTTTGTTCTTTTTCGTGTTTTTGACTTCAAATAATTGACCCCTTTCACACACCCCCTTTCACCTTCCAATTTCCCTGGAACAGCTCGTTTTACTAAATTTTATGTATTTTTTAAAATGGTTAATAGGAGACTCTAAAGTATGTTATTCAATAAACAAGCAAAATATTTTTAAACTATCCCATAATATTGTTAGTTTCCCGAAATGCTTCTATGTACCAGCTTTATGCAAATTTTACGGAATATTTTCACAATCATTTTTTGCTATATAAAACTATTAAAATTGAGAACTTTCAAATTGGAAGCCTTCGATCTTTTGTACTTTTGGTTTAGTAAGGTTCCAACTTCGTTATTTCGATAAGGAAATATTCTGAAACATTATACACAAAAAAAAATTTTAACAACAAATTATATATTGGTTGAAGCAGGAATAAGAGTTTCCTAGTTTAGATCAAAATGTACATTTTTATTATGCAAAATAGTTCATATAAAAGCAATCAGTATTGAGTGGTCGATTAAAATACAAAAAGAAAGCAATGTATAATGGTTAATCTTAGGCTTTTTTGAGATCTCGAAATTCGCCATCCAGTTCCATCATGAAAAGTGGAAAGTTCGGGAGGCGGTAAGAGTAAAAAAGATTAGAGGAAACTGTCACTCGCGAAGGCAGACAGGAAAACTTGTTCAACTCCATCTCATCTTGCCAAACCCGGTAAACCATGAGGAAGGGGTATGTCTTACGTCTTCTTTTTCGAAGTTCAAATTTCGCTACAATTTTCTACCGTGCAGCACTAGGAAATTTGTATGGGCTATGTGGCGAGCGCCGCTGCATAATTAAAACTTTTAATTATCTGCCATCCCTTGTACTTATTTTGGTACGACTTTAATCTAACTCGTATCTGCTAGAAATAAATAAAACTCGAGTTCAACTGGAGCTTTTTCACTCACGCATTTTTTTAGCGATGAGTCAATATTTCACTGAAAATGAGCCGAGCTTTTAAGTTATTTGTTTTTACCATCTTGATTAGGGTGTCTCTTATTTGCAATTGTATCATTTTTTTACAACTCAAAACAACACTGAGTTGAGCGTAATTTTCAGGGTTGGTATTTAAAAATGCACGCAATTCTTCGATAGAGAAGTGTATAGATTTTTTTCCGAAAATTTTCATTCACTTTATAAGCAATATTATCCTATATTATTATGGAAGTAGGTCTCAAAAAGCCGTGGAATGCAAATTGGGAATCGAGATCCGAAATGGTGAAGCTTGTATGGCGAAAAAGTTTTTAAAAAATGCAAGGAATTTGAATATTTTCA
The DNA here is from genome assembly GCF_010883055.1 of Belonocnema kinseyi. NCBI lineage: Eukaryota > Metazoa > Arthropoda > Insecta > Hymenoptera > Cynipidae > Belonocnema > Belonocnema kinseyi. The sequence continues at coordinate 139,924,822 of NC_046657.1, read as the reverse complement.
TGAAATATTTCAAAATTTTAAATAGTGAACCAAAATTTTGTATACTTCAATCAATTTGGAGATTTTAATGACTTTTTATATGAAGGGGGGTTTCGGGTAGCTAAATACAAATCTCGGTTCAAAATGTAAAATGTTTAATCCAATAAGACCAACAAGTTTTTGACAAATTCTATACACTGGAAATTTCACTGACGGTTGGGATTGGTGTATTTTGAGAGAGTAGGGGAGTTCTTCCTATAGTAGACAATGATCCTATAGTAGATAATCATTCATTTCAAATTCCAATGTATGTAAAATAATTTATTTATTGCAGATACACATCAGGAATATAAACATTCAGTTTACGGCTGGAGCCAATTGTTATAAACAATTATTTTTATAAAGTATTCGACAGCAATACAAAACTTTATCTTGATCAAAAATCCGTAAATATCTCGTAGAAGTAGTATTTAGAATGTAAAATAACCATTAGTTATTAATTACCATTGTTATAAATATAGTGATAAACAAATTTCTGAATAAACGATTATCTCGTAATGATTATTTTAATGCATCTTGATCGTTGTATTTAAATATCTAACTTTGTCAGTCATTCTCAATCAATATTATTATTAAATAATAATATAAATTTTTTACTCCTATAAACAAAATACTAAAAACACTATTTTTCTATATTATTTACTACACTATAACATTTTGTGAGAAAAACTTCTTTTTTCAATGAATCTCATTCAAATGATTCATTATTCGAATTTTTCTAATAATTTTATCATCTCTCAACAAAGCTCTTCTACCTCTTGCTTCCACTTCTTTCTTAAATCCAGTCCTTTCTTAAATCCACTCCTTTCTTAAATCGCTTCCACTCCTTTCTTAAATTAAACCGTCCATTGTTACTAATTTAACTTTTAATAATTTAAAACAGTATATTTTTTAATACTGTTTTTGCATTGCCAGTATGTTTCTATTTATAATAATTTATTCAAATTCATTAACAAATGGATTCTATTTCCTGTGCTAGGCGCTTAATTTATATTTTATTTTACAAAAATATCTCCATATGAGTACAAGTGACGAAACCCCTCGTGTTTCCACAGCAAAATAACTATTCTTAAATCTTTCGTTTATAAAAGTTACAATTTTCTATTATTATTTAATCGTAATAATAATTAAGAATCACGACAAAGTTACTTATATTAGGACAAACATCAACATGCATACAAATAATCACCAGGATAAAACCACTAATTCATACGTAAAATTGCTATAGATAACTGTTTATATGAAATATTGTTAATAACAATAACAATTGCGAGTTAACATCACACTCTTTATAAAATATAACTATTGATATTTAACATTTATATTTTTCTGCAGCTTTTTATTTTGATTTAGAATGAGTTCGAAAATTGTTAAATGAGAAAAACAATATATCGAAAAAATCTAATTTTTTCATTATAATATTTATGATAATGGTAACTGTAAACTAATGGTCGTTTTACATCTTAGATACTAATCTTACAAAGACACATCGGCATTTTTAATCAAGATAAAGTTTCTTGTTGCGGTATCTGCAATAATTGTGATAGATAGCGACTTCTTTTTAACTCTTTCTTGAAAAAAAACTAATAATACTCCTAAAATGTCTAACTTTGACGTTATATTAGTTTAAGTTATGAATTCCACAAATTAAAATTTAAAAAATGGGCCTAAAGTCGATCTGAATCGATCAAGAATTGTAGGCTGTAGTGGATTATTAACAGTAAGTTCCCGATTCCTTCCAATGTGTAGCGCCTAGTGTTATTATCAGGACAATCAATTGACTTTTTTATGACTATACAAACATTTTAATATCGGAAGAAATTCAGCAAACTCTATTTCCTACTTTTACGGGAGAAAGAAAGAGAATAAATATGTAGTCTCGCGAAGGCAACAAGCATCCTTGAGCGTTCTCGACAAGCGTAAAAATTCAATTATAAACTTGAAATCCGATATAATCCACGTTTGACGACCGTGCGGCTCAACAGGTCAGGGGTGCTGGTGGGCGGCATTGTTTTTCTTTTTTTTTATAATCCTGAAGAATATTAATGAAATCCGTAAAACATTTCAGAGTTTTTGTATTCTTTTCGCGTGTGGCTTAGTCACAGGTTAAGCCAGCGAAGAGGTCTGGGAATCCACTTTACGTGGGTATTCAAATTTCGAGAGTGTGCCCGGAATGAAAATTCCATCGCCGCTTCACCTAGCGCTCTCACCGTATTTTCTGTGTCATTCTTTGCATCCGGGGGGGGGGGGGGGGGGGGGGGGTGTCGACGCAAAGCGGTCGATTTTCAACAGGTCCACCTTTCCTAGTTTCCAGATACCTACGCTCTAAAATAGTGTTGGTATTTATAGTCATTAGGAGGCTTTATTTAGTCAACCTCATTTTTCCCTCATTTTTAGTAGAATTTACCATTTTAATTGTGTGTTTCATGGTGAAATATTGAAGTCTGACTACTAATATTTCAGAATAATAGTTGAAGATTAAGCAATGTTATTTTCAATAGAAAAATTGATTTATAATTTATATTACTTTGTCAGAGTATTGAATCATTTTTTTCGTTTTGAAAAAGCACTAGAATAGTCATATAGAATGATAGAGATAAAAATGAGAATTATGGTGCAAAATCCAAAGTAGCAATTTAAGGTAAACTACCATACAGTTAGGGTAAATTTGCCATAAATTGCAATTCCCGTCAAAAATTTGAGGACATTTTTTTGTATCGAACATAAAGATTAGGTCGGGCTTTTGTGTTTTTGGACAGGCTGGAAAATTTGAAACAGGACCTGGTCCAACAGATAAGGAAAAAGCTGGGCCCGTCGCATCATATTGAGTTTGAAACTTTTGTGCATTTTGAACGCCTCCAATTCTTACAAGTTTTTAGAAATAATTAGGATGTTGATGGATAACGCAAGAATTAAGCATTTCCAAAAGAGACTTCAAAATTGTCATTATCATGCGTTACCTAAATGTAGTGCACAAACTCAGTATTACTGAACAGTGTAAATATCAATTTTAAAGTTTTAAACCTTGGTTAAATTTCATAGGACTAAGACAGTATTAATCACGCAATATAACTTTTATTATATAAGTAGGATTATCTTTAAAAATATTGCCAACAAATAAAAGTAGAAGGAAACTCATGTAGAATAGGAAATTGGAGGGTGCGCCTCCTTAATTATAAGACTAATACATTCGAAAAGTTTTGAGAATTGTCTTAAGTTAAAAAGCAATGTTTACTTTAAAATACCGCCACCAGATGTCCCACGACGCGACGTAGAATATTATCCCGGTGCTCTCAAAAATGACAAAAACCCCTTATATTAGACTACCTCTTCTCTATGCTTCTTCAGAAAATAAACAATATTTTGAAAGGTCGGATCTGAGTCTACAACTGTCGACAAAAAGTCTAAAGTTCAGATTTTTCTCTAATCTTGCAACATCGATTGCTCTCAGACGGAGAGCTTTAAATAGCTCACTCGGGGATCGTTTAGCGGACTACTTTACGTGAGAAGTCAACTAGTGTTGATTAATGAACTCAAGTAGATTATCGTTCTTCAGATTTAATGGTAATTATTTAATAAAAAGTACTTCTACTTAAATATACGTTTAATTAAAGAGAATTTACGTAGAATTGGACATATTTGAAAGCGCTCATTAAAATACTGATCGACGTTTTTGCGACGTATCGAATATTAAGAGTTTCACGAAGCATAAGACAGAAAAAGCTTTTCAATATTTCCGATTAAAAATGCTGGAATAATTCGTGAA
>NC_046657.1:139913509-139920917 GCF_010883055.1 Belonocnema kinseyi | reverse complement strand
TACTAAGCCGAGCAAGAAATTGAATAACTTTTTTGCTTTAAATCGAAAATCCTCAATATTGTTTAGCAAATACTCCGAAATTATTATGAAATGTATATTTTGTTTTCCAGAAAGTATTTCTTCTTAACCTAGGCTAGGTTAAAATGTAATTTTTTTTTAAACGTAGATTTTTAATTAAAATTGTTGGCTGCCTGTAAATACTTTTTTGATTTTATTTAGAGTGAAATGAAACTGCAAACATGTTTATGAACATATATGTAATATTTTTTTTGTATTTAAGAGATTTAGATATCTAATTATTCGTTGGTGGAAAACTCTTGCTTAAGTTTATCTAAAATTAAATTAAACCTAAACAGCCTGAGTAAATATATAAATATATCTAGAATTTTTTCGAGTTTTATGAATATTCTCTTACTAAAAATAATAAAAATGTAATTTCATTAGCTAAAAGTATAGTTATAAATCATGGTGAATAAGGAAGTATTGTCCTTGAAGATTTCTCACGTATTGGTAAATTACCGGATCGTTATTGAGAATGATAAATTACGTAACATCATTATCTGTTCCTCACAATGCACCAAAATAGAACTGACCCAGAAAACTGTTACAGGAAAAGGGCATGGCAGTAGTTGCTAGCAATACAAATAATTGACTCTTTTCTACTCTCTTGTCTCTCTTTTCTTTCAGTTGACCGTTTTCTTGAAAGGCTTTAATCCTGGAAACTAATTAACTGGTAGCATTTTAAATACATCTTCTTATCATAAGACAATAAGGCGTCTTGTCAATGGATTTAAGCTCTTATTCCAGTTTCTAAATAAGCCCAAAAAGCTTTTAAATCACTTCTAATCACTTCGTTTTTCAATAGATATTCAGGTCTCAGTTCAAGTAGTTGCATTCTCGAGATAACATTCAATTCTTATTTGTTTAAAACTTTAATTAAAACTTGTAAGCATACTAACAATATACTTTTAGATCAATTAGGCCTTAAATTCAGTTCAGCTTTTTTTTCTGTCTATTACGGTTTTTTTATATCTTCCAATATAGAGATTTGAAGAGAGAATATTTTCGTGAATATTCGCCCTCAATCTCCTTTTTGGCAATTTACCTTTTTCGGCAAGCTACTGCTTCTTATGTTTACTAGTTGTTTACATCATGTTTACTCTGCAGATCTCTGTGCATTAAAAACAATACAAAGTAGGGTCTCGTGTTAAAAGTCACAATGTGTTCCAGAACTTGAAATTGTCTTTGGAGCAATTTTTGAGGCGGGGCTGCTGGTTAGAATAAAATTACCAGGACAATATATAATTTAAAAAAGAGCTTCAATTTCTGCGAAGCAGATGCACAGAAAAGAACTGAAGTGAGTTTTTATTCGGGTAACTTTTAAGTGGATAAAGTTGCATTCTCTCGCATCGAAACAAAACAAGATTCAATAAAGTTGAGCCAGTAAACATTTTCAATGTTGCGGATAAATATTATAATGCGAAGTTATTTTTGGTTGCAAGTAATGATTACTCTAAAATCGCTGTAAAGATAATATTTTCTTTTTTATTCCATGCGAGAAAAGTGGCTGAAAAAATGCAGCAGTTAATTATGATCTGTGTGCTCTGCTCTGCTAAGCATTATTTAAAAAGCCATTAATTCCGCATTAAAATATTAACTTTTTGGAGGAAATATTTCCCTGTCATTCTTTCACAAAACAAAATTTTTCTTCGAAACCCGGATTACAAATGATTCTTAATATCTTTATACACTCTTTCTAGAGTCTGCGGAAAGCCGATCAGGTTGCAAATGTTTTCTTCCTCAGGTTATGTTTACGTAAGAACTACTGGAGTAGTACTAATACTGTTTAGCAGTAATACTAGTAAGATTTTTATCGTAATTCGTGAGGCACACGAGTGGAAAACTGGAATGAGCGTATATCGATCTTTGATGATCGCACGTAGCACTTTGCCTGTTTGCCTGCCGAGAAGAGTGGAATAAGAAGGAACATGGTGTGCGCTCGGCCGCTCGATGCAGCGGATAATTTTCAAGCAAAATAATTAATTTCGACGCGCGTTACGCTCTCATGAAACGGCATTCCTTGCATAACCTTTTATCAGCACTGGTCTTGACAGGCGGACAGCCCAGCGAACCTACAACGAGCTACAAGTCCACGGTGCGCTATCTACCTTTTACTTTGAATACCTTGCATTCTATGTGTATATTATCTTACTTACTTTCGTGCGTACCTCCATGCTCCACGGTCCCAATAATATTACCTGTTGGAACGCTGCCACGAGGCTTGACAGGACGTTAGCATGTCGTTGCTTACTTGCTTTCAGTTGCTCTTTGCGCTGTGCCCTGGCCTTACGGTTAGATGCACTGGCACTGCTCGGTTAATAATATGGAAGGCTGTGGTTACAAGCCCTGTTCACTCTTTAAATCACCGAACCATACTGCTTAGTGCTCATATAAGCACATTTTTTCAGAGGTATTTATTTGCCTTGGACAACAGATATTCACTTCATTTTTGAGCAAAAACAACTGTGTGCATCCATGTCAAGGAGTAGTTATAATATAAGGAAAAATAACTTAGGGCATTAAATACATTATTTTTCAAATAACCATTTATCCTTTCCAGTTAAACGTGTCCTTTATTACAAATGGATATAAATTAATTATGTTTGAAATAAGTCGGGGAAATGTACATTTTTGCATGTTGGGATAATCAAGTTTATAAAAGACATAAAGGGGCGCGTCCGTCTGGTAAACAATATTAATTTTGAAAAAGAAGACTGAGGGGCCGTCAATAAAAAGCGTCCGCAAAATTTACAGAATTTTAGAAGCCCCCCTCCTGCTTGTGCGATTTTCACGACACCCCCCCCCCCCCCCCCCCCCCTTAAATGACGTCCCAAACGCATGTGCCACTTTTTATATTTTCACTTTTTTTCATCATCGCCATTCTGCAATACCAGATAGTCTACCCCGGAATCATTGGATGGCGTTGCAATCGCTTGAATCACCGCAGGCAAATTCGAAATCATCTGCATATCATCAGATAGAGGAATTTTAAGAAACGTACATCATTACATGGAAATTATTGAATTTGAAAAAGTGGATATAAGAAAATTCATTTACCCCTCCCCCCCTCTTGTTAACTTTCGTCCGATTTTGCCCCCCCCCCACCACCCAATTTCACACGTCTTTTATGGGCGGCCTCTAATTTAATCAAATTCAATTTCTTATAATGAACGCTAGACCTACTTCTGATTGTATCAGGTAAGGAATACTAATTTAGCCGCACAAAGTCCTGGACCCTGACTTTAAAAGGCAGTAGCTCCGCAGGATAAAATCTCAGAATATTTTAGTGAAGATTAGACGAATCTGCTAAGTTTTATGAATAAAACTATGCTTCCTTAAGTTTTGTTTCAAAAGTTTTTAACCAAAATACGAAGAAAATGCAGTAATTTTTTAAAAAGTTTAATACGTCTTGGCGTATTAAACTCAATATTATTCTAAACGACTTTTATCCCTGTAACATAATATCTATTTCACTTTCCAAAAATGTTTTAAAACATTTCAGAATATTTTAACATTTTTTCCGCCATATTCTTAGCCCTGGGACAATATGAAAGAACAGCTACCTTTGCGTCGCACTGGACCTAAATACAGCATTTTCTTTGGACTTTGGTTAACAGGTCTGAACAAATTTTTTTTACGAAACTCGAAAAATCATAATCATCTGAATTAACGCAGAAAAAAATTATTTTCTCGATTTCAGGATTAAATTGAATTTTCTTATTTTCCCACAATATTTCTGACAACTTCTGATATAAATAATAGCATCTTTGTCTTTCATATTAAGTCAGAACAGGCGGTCACGAATTAATGAAATTACGAATTTGCAAGCGAAACAGGATGTGCTTTTTCCAAAGGATGTGTCAAGGTACACATTTCTGTACGAATAAGGAAATAACTTGCAAACTAATTAGCGGGTTGTACTGGCCCCTCTTTCCTTTTCCATCGCGCACTGCCAGTCACTGAATTGTAGTACATGAATAAGCAAATAAATAAATTCGCGAACAAAATTTAAGTGATAAAAATTATGCAGAATAGGTGGGGGGTTAAAATTACTCAACCTTACAAAATGAGGTAAGTGGTTCAAAATTTCTAAAAAAAAAAAGTTACGTGATTTAAACACGGCCCCTTAAGTGTATTCAAAATGAAGTATTGACGTTGGTTATTTTCGAATAACTAAAGAAAATTATCTTAAAAGACCAACGCCTACGATATCTGCGAATTTTAGAGAGCAGAATCAAGCCTTCTGCAGGGGAAAGAAGATTTGGGGGAAGTTTTGTCAAATTAATATGGATTTGACGGGAGGAGTGAGAAATAAGAAAAATTTTGCGCAAATTCTAAGGCGAATTTCTCTCAAGATTATAAAAAGCCGTCGCCCCCGCCTTACGACTGCCTCTAGAGGTTCCTTTTTCGATTTATCCCTATCTATCCATACATTTTACACTATCTTTCCATCAATATTTTTCCATCATAAGTTTTTTCATTTATCCACATCGAGACCCTCGCTGAACGTATTTTGATCATTGTATTATCTAAATCCACATGAACTATAATAATGTCACTATGTTGGCTAAAAGTTTATTAGCATGATCTTTATTTTATGTAACCTCAGAAAATTTCAAAATTGTTAATTGGTCGCGCTTAGCATCTCAGATAATAAAAAAGATAATAAAGAATACCTTTTAAACAATTGTGTCTTAAGATGATTACATAAGGAGACAATTTATTTAAATTATTTAAAAGGAAGAATACGAGAAAAGAGGTGCTCGATTTGTCTATGTCAAAGAGCAACATAAAAATAAAGTGTTCTCATCCCGGTGCGTACAGAAAACTACGCGCGGTCATTATGGCGATCGTGCACCCGAACGACAATCGTTCTATTTAGCAACATGTCATGGCAATACGGTGCAGGACACGCTACCTCACTCCTGGCATGCGATACGATGCGATGTAAGGATACGAAGCAGTTACACGAAGAAAGGCCGTGGTCCAGGTCGTCGCAGAATGACAATTATTTCCGACCGCAGTATAGATGGCGCTTTGCGGAGGCGGCTTCTTCCTTTGGTCAGGCTCATATGCATGCCCGTCATGCGTAAAAAAGTAAGGTTATTCTAAGCCGAGTTCTGTGCCCTAGAATACTGCTTTCGGCGGTTAAATTATATACTCTGAAAGTCAAATCGAACTTTCAAGATTTACGATCATCTGCTCAGTTCCGCTCCTTTGAAACTAAACACGTAATAACGTTTCAGGACAAGGTTATCAAATTCAGGAAGAGATATGATAAAGCAATTACTTTGAGATGAGGATGGAAACTACTAATTAGAAATCGATACTGGTTCTAACTGCTTAATATTAATGATGAAATTAATGTACCTTTGATAAAATGATTCCCATAAAACAGATGTTTATTATTTCAACAATTTTTGTTCTTAAAATATTGCCACTAGACTTTGCTTGTCATTTAAAGTAAATAATTATACTCTGGCATTTGAATACCTTTTTCTCTTGCGAAATTGTTTCGAATTTGGTTACATACTTACAATAATTAGGTAGCGGCCATCTTCTTAAATTAGCGTACGCTATAATAACATGTCATAAACTCAGAAGTTTTACAATGCCGCTTCCTCTATTAAGATACGATTTTAATTTTCAGTTCCTACGAATTCCAGTGCTTTCTATTCTTGAGCAATTAAGGGAATGTACCATTTTTACCATCTGCTTCATCATAAAATACAGCTTCATCTTAATTCGTGGTTTATGTAAACTAATTACTAAAATTACTAAAACTTACAGACAGTAACGAGAAGAGTTGAGAAAAAGTATTACGATAATATTGTAAATTACAATTTTTATGTTATACAATGTTTATCAGCAGAAGACACATATTGTTAAGGAGTTACTCTTGAGCATTATTTTCAAAATATAAATTTCTTTTTCCTCTAATTGGAAAACGTACTCTACAAGAATTGTTCCAATACATTTTGTGAATTTTAGTGTTTTATAGGGATCTAAAAATCTTTATGAAACTTAGTAAAATTTATTTTTGGGTTGGCAAAGTGTATGTTCTATTGGGTTTCCAAAAGTTTTAAAATTCAGCAACGCGATTTTGTATTTTGAGACCCGCCTTTTTGAAAACCCCATAATCAGCGCCACCATGTGGAACGTTTCGGAATTTTTTGTTACATAATAATATATGCATTAAGAATTTGTAAGGTTGAAGGAAAACAAATTTCTCCCGTAAATGATACACCGCGCCACTGCTATTGCATAGCTTACCAGTAGAAGCTCGTTCTTCTAATTTGTTGAAGAGAGCAAATGCGAATATTAATTTAGCCGTGAGAAAAAGCATAATCAATGTTTTAAGTACAAAGGCTGTGCAAACTATTAAATATTGTTTGACAACTATGTCAGTGACAGAAATTATATTATTAACTTATGCACTTGTAAGATGTATAGGACATTTTAAGGAATCAACAAAACTGTATATTCAAACTACTTTGTTTGTTAAAACTAAAAAATTTGGTTAGCTTAAATAAACCTTTGGTTCTATTTAGAAAATACAACGAATTAATTTGGTCAATTCAAAGTAATTATTTATTTGAGCATGTTTTGTTGATTTAACCAAATTAGTCTAACCTTCAGTTCACAGGTTGCAGTTTAGTTTACCAGTGCAGGCAATCTAACCTAGAAATCCATTATTGATGAAAGAAACCCAAAGAAATGTATGGAAGAAGCATTTTTGACAAATTTGGTGAAAGTTCGGTTTTCTGATGCTGCAAGTGATGCTCATCAAAAGTTTTAATTAATAAGGAGGTCTTTTTCAATATATTTTGTACGAACATTGATACGACGGTTTTTGATTCATAAAAAATATTTGTTTGGATCAACAAACATATTTGATAAGATCAACCAAAATATTTATTGTAATCAACCGAAAAATTCAGTTCAATCAACCAAATATTTGATTGAACATATATAGCAATGTATTTATTTGTTCGATCCACTCAAATTTTTGTTAAATCATAACCAAATTTTATTCTGAGTAAATAGTTTCAAAAGACAGCTGACAAATAGCAAAAAAGTATAGTGAACGTCAATCAACTTGAATTCTGGTCGCGTATAAAGCAATTTGTCAAAATGTCAAAATTGTCCAATCATGAATTGTAAACGAAACTTAAAATGAATGATAATTTTAGGTTGGAATTATTGATAATTGAAAGCTTTCATCTGATTTAAAACGTGCAGATTCCTAGGCGAAAAAATTATGTAAAGTTGATACGTAGCGTGAAGTTTTATATATAAAATTCTTTTTTTTTGTATAAGATAAATGAATATGATATAAAATACTCCT
>NC_046657.1:139898133-139913409 GCF_010883055.1 Belonocnema kinseyi | reverse complement strand
CCGCTCCCGGCGAAATCGTGCGGTTGTCCTTATGACAGATTTTTAAATAAATAAATATATATATATATATATATATAATTTTGTTGCCCGGGTTAAACAATTTAAAATTGGAAAATCCCGATCATACGAGGATTTTTTTTATAAAGGACAGAGTAGCAGAGTCATATACAACAGACATGAAATGATAACCATAATTTTTAGAAAATTTTAATAACAATATATTTTATTTGACATTACGAAACTATACATAAAAATAAAGGTTTCATTTTTTTTAATTTCTTCGTACGACATTTATGCGCAGAATTTTACGAAAAATGACCCTTATGTACTTAAAACATTTTTAAAAAAATTTTTAATTAAAAACTTCCAATGAGAACCTGGATCATACAAAACCCTATTTTGCTTGGGAGAGGATGCAAGCAGATCACGTTTACTATTGGTCTTTCGCTACATCTTAGTAAACTAAATCTTACAGTTCACTTTTTTTATCACTTAAGACTTTGTAGAAAGTTTTGTAGTTGCCCTTTTGCATTTTAATGCTTTAACTAAGAAAATGCAATCCGTTGAACCTGAAACATTAACACGACTTTGTTTTTTATGAATCTTTCTTTTACAGTCGAATTAAAATGTTTTCTCAAAAATAGATGAAGAATTACTCACTTGCTACCTTAATGATGAATTAATGAATTACCAATTCATATATAAAAAAATTTCGTTTAAAGGATCTGCACACAAATTTAGGATGCACTTTATATAAAAATGATGCTACAAAAATTGTGTGTCTTTGTAATTCCACATGTTGCAAGGCTCTTGGAAGGTTGTCTCACATACGGCAAGTCACTTTGCAGCGGTATCCGTGACCATCTCTATCTTCTGAACGGCATCTCTCACCCAAGAACAGGTTCAAGTAATCATCAAAGTGGCAAAACTACCGCCAATCTCACAGAGCCAATTGTCACATCGCGATATACTATCATTTTTTTGATATACCATTTTTTATGTCATTTTTTAAAGACATACGGTATCTGGCTTCGACTCACCTTAGTATTAAGCTCTGACTCAATGTAATCTGCACGTGTTGCGTTGAAGAAAAAAAGAGGGTAAAATTTCCTGCTAAGAGGGTAAAATTTCCTGCTATTTCCAGTGAAAAACTCACTGCAACCAAAATTAACCTTATAGGTTCATCAAATCTCACAAAAAATTACCGTAAAAATTTACGACATAAAAAATTACGACGCTTACTTTATTTAAATTAGGCATATTTGGTACTAAAGTCATGTGTCAGTGACACGTAAACGTTGAAATTTCAGACACTGACAAGTTACCACTTAATGTTTGCAAGTTTGTAAATTAATTTTGCATTTTGTCTTCCACCTGCCTTTTCATGGAAAAAGGACAATTTGTGTACTAGCCAGTGATCAGTCTGGTTAATGGAGCTACGTTTAAAAAAATAATAAAGTGACTTTCGGTTGCTAGGGGTTCACGTCGAGTAAGCTCATCGATTTTGGGACTTTCATAACCCACAAGGCCTAACTTTGGCAACATCTTGATCCCGGCCTTTCCCATGTAGACACCCGTAGCTTTCTCGTCTACCCACTTCTACCTAATGTGCTACGCGAGTTTTTCTATTTTTTATAGAATGAAAATAAAAAAAATAAACATTACTAGATTTTTTTTAAAAACATTTGAATTAAAAACTATCGAGACTAGCAACTCGCATAATTTGTTGATTCATTCAATAGGATAATTTGGATTTTAAATGCAAGACTGAATTGAGCTGCAGCACTTTTGGTACCTTTACGAATTGGCGTTTTATTAATTGGGGTAAAATAAGTTCCAGCTTGTTTACAGTGAGTATAATTCTTCTAATAAGTCGTGTAAGCCATAAACCTTTTTTATTTATCACTCGTATTATCATGTTTAACCCGATTCTCTCAAACATGCGTTGAAATGTGCCCGATTTTTCCCAAACAGTTTTTGGGCGCCAATATGCTAGTCCATTGTTTTTGTCGCTAAAAGCTTTCACTCTACGACGATGAACCTCTTTAGATACAAAATATATCCCATATAAATCCTAGCCATCCTACGTATGCCTTACAACCGTGTACCAAAATATAATTTTTGTCCAACCCCCCATGAAAACGCGCCATTGCATGGACGTACAGCAAGCGCAATGAGGCCGCTTTCAATCTAGTTACGTTTACACAGGCGCACCACGCCGCCGAACCAACATGAAACTTTACGCCCGTTACATAAAAACTTTACGCCCGATACATGAAACTTTACGCTCGATTCATAAAACTTTATACCCACTATACATACACTGCATCACGCAAGTGAGAATATGGAGAAAATTATATTTATCTTTAAAAAAAATTGCATCGTTGGACCACCCAGTTTCCCTTCTGCTAAATACAATATTTATTCCTTTCACTTGTTAAGAATACCAAACATCCTTTATCTGCTTCACAGGCGTATTCTCCAGGAGGGTAGTGTAGTTTGGAATTAAGCTTCTTCACTCTTTCCCCTTTTTGGAGATTGGCGTATGAATTTTTTGATTTAAATAATATCAGTGGACCAACGGGTTCTGAAGCATAAGTGAGCATTTTAAAAAACTCAATTCCATACTACAGTAAACTTTTCCGCATAGTTTAAAATAGTGAAAATTATCGGTGCTTTGACCTTTAGTTTTAAAAAGTCTGTGAACAAATGTGGGGGAAGTACAAAGGTCGAGCGCGTGGCGCTAGGTAAATACATTATCGAGCGCGAAGCGTGGGATAAATATATTATAAAGCGCGAGAACCAAGAGTCGCGCGCCCTAGGCGCACTTAAAGTTGCATGTCGCGCGCACGGCGCAGGATGGCATTGTGCCCGCGCGGCGAGTTAATTTTTTACAATGTATTTAAGCGGCGAGTTTGATCGTTATCGATATTTAAACGCTCGCTCTGTTTACTTTAAAACTCCTTACCAGCCTTCTACAGGGGTTCTCATAATGATCTTTCTTTCGGGAAGCCAAATAAAAGTTTGTGTGACAATACAACGGCTTTCAAAATTGCCGCGTTGAAAATCTGCGGACTGGCCCTCGACTTTGTATTTTTCGTATATCATAATTGTAAATTTTCTCGGAATTATCTCTCAAATGTATTGTGGAAAATTAATTTTATTTTACAGGTTTTTTTATCAAACTGCATTTAATCGAATTTCATCGATTCACGTTTAAATTGGCCGTACACTTATGATCCAAAAGTAAATGAAGTGAATAATTTATAATATAAATAATAGCATTGCGCTGTTCTATTAACAATTTGCAACATCAATTATCATCTTTAAAACACGTAAAGATGCAGCGTTGTAACTGTGGTGCTCGCTCGCGCCACATATCGAATGCATCTTTATCGGCTTGGAAGACGACTTTTGTTGTATTTTACAGGTGGAAGACTATCATTTTTATCTTCCATACTATAAAAATAAGCATCACACTTAGTTTCACCTTAGAGTTTCTGAAGTCTTTTCTCGTTTTTATTGCGCCTATTTATGTGGGTGCAAGCTACTATGCATTTTTACATTATCATCAAATATGATAGTTAAAGTATTAGAATTGTCCAAAATTTTACACCACAGTTTTGCAACGGATCTCCAAGTTTTTAACACGATAACTCAAAAAAATGAGCGGATCCAATGTAGCTTTGGCACACTTTTTTAAGGCCCTAAGAAAAATAATGAGTTTGTTAACCAGTCGTTTTGGATAAAAACTGAAAAAATGTAAGCATTTTAAACATTTTTGGGGCCTTTTTTTAAAATTTAAAATGTTATGTACGCACGATATGAAAAAAGTCACAAGAAGAAAAACGTTGTTTTTTAAAAGCCTTACAAGATCATCATAACTTTTTGGATTTTCTTAACATCGGAAATTCAAATTTTGATCACATAAAAAATTATCAAAAATTTCAGTTTTTGGTCAACGAATGCGAGATTCGAAAAAAATGAACAAACAAAAATTGTGATTCTATAAAAGATCTAGAAAGTTTTTAATATTCACTTCTTAATAGGAAGAAGGGTAGCTTTTATTTATTCGTGAAAAAACAACATTGGAAATTAAAAAAATAAAATACGAAAAAAATTAGTAAACGAAAATTGTTCACCTAAAACACATCTATCAATTTTTTATAAATCACTTATTGACAGGACGCGTAGTTTTGATTTTAATCATAAAAATGACACTAAACGTGACAAAGTTATTTAAAACGACAAAAGGTGCGGAAAAAAACTAATAGACAACATTTGTTTCATAAGAGCAGTGTGAAATAAGGATGGCAGAAAAAGAATTTGTCTACAATTCAATTCTTGCACTATCTCATCCAAAAATACTATGTTTCGCCTTCTGAAAAAAAGCTTTCATTCTTCATTAAAATAAAATGGATAAGTTAAACACATAAACAAAATGCATTAAATAATATTAATAAGAAATTCTCTTTTTCTGTTAATTATGCATAATTAAGATTGACCATCTGGGGGCCAACTGCACGGCCTAATTGGGCATAGGTACATCTCACCGCGCTAAAAACCAGACTGGAGCTCCATCTGGGAGTAATTGGTAGTTGAGCAGCCTGACTGGGATCCAGTTTGGCCCTAATCGACTTTTCCACCTAAAGTCGGAGCCAAAAGTCGAGGTTCCTAACATCTTTTGATTGCAACGAGCTACAAAAATCCCTGAATTGTTTAATAAGAAGCATCTGAAAGCTTAAACTCTTCTGAATGAGGCAATTTGATCACTTTATCCTAAAAAATTAATGTCAATAATTATAGGGCAAGACATCCCGAAAAAGAGGGGTTTTCACACACCTTTTTTCAGCGTCCATTTTCACCTGGTCCCATAAAGCGTTCGACGTCAGGAAAATTTTGAAAAATTACCCTTTCGGTGACAATAGGAATATATTCAAAGTATTATTTCTTGCGTATCAATGATTTAATCGTAAATTTAATTATGGCACTGCACTCACATCACAAAACTACACATTTGGAGTCATTAAGCGGCTTCCTATCTTCATTCGTTCTCAAGATAAAGTATTTGCAAACAAATCCTCGTAAAAAATGAATAACTCAATATTTTTGTTTTGTTGAAAAATTTATCACATTGCAAAATATTGAAAGAATATCTCAAAGTTTTTTCAGATTTTTCCTTACATTGGCTACTTTCTGGGAACAAGTTAAAAGTCGAACCTCGAAAAAATAGACCGAAACCCCCTATTTTTTCGAATGTTTTGCCCTATCACAATTGCCAATAATTTTTAAGGATAAAATGATCATATCATTGAATTCAGAAGTCCTTAAGCTTTCAGGTAATTTTTGTTAAACAACTCAGAGATTTTGTTGAGTGATTTGAAATCAACAGAAGTGAGAGGCCCCGACTTTTGACACCAACTTTTTGGTTTGTTTCGTATCACGCAGAAATGATCATATCGTTTTTGTACCTCCATAAAAATTATTTACTCTTAATTCAATTATTTGGACATGATCATTTCTTTCAGCATGTGTAATTTTTTCTTAATCATTTTTATATAAATTATTATTATATAGAATAATTTTACAATCGCGATTTTGCAGTGATGTCAACGTGACGCAGAACAATTTTTTGTGAACCTCTCCCATTCTTGAGAAAAATGTATACGAAATATAGGTAATTTTTATTCCTTGCAAAAATTTTATAATATATACTTTTCCTGTTAACATAATTATTCATTTGGGTTAATGTTATAATCGTTGTAGATGTTGTTTATAGCACAGTAAAAGAAAGGATCAATTTAGTTGCAGAGCATTTTGCTCCAACGATCATTTGACTCTCAAGATCATTATGATCTGTCCATTCAGATCAATTTGATCTTATTTTTTGGTTCATTTGTCAGACTAAACAAAATGGCCGCCAGTTCTTGGCGCCAGTGTCATGACGACATAACCTAAAATTTGTATCCAACTGCATGTAACTTACAACTACAGTTGACAGGTGATATTTTCTAATAGCAAATTTCATTATTTTTTCAACTTTTCAATTACACTACACGATCAGAAAAATCTCCGGAGTCGATAATTCACCCCGGCCGATCAAAATGCTCTTGAATTCGGTATCGTTTTTGTTGCGTATCAAAATGATATTGATTTCGGTATCATTTTGAACACTTTTTTTTACTGTGAGCTGATAATTGCTCTACTATGTGATGTGGTACAACCGAACAAAGTAACACATACATAACTTGTGTCGTGGTAATAAATCGTTTATTAGTGATAGAGCGGTATGTGTGCCGGGCCAGTGAATTTTCATTAGCGAAAACTGTGCACGGTTATCTGAAAGTCATTAGCGTGTTTGACCAAGCATTTAGGTCAGTGTCAAGCGCGTGTCTTCTATAAGGCACGCGGTTTGATGAAATTTCCACAGTACGCTTCGCTGATAATAGAGTTAGTGGGCGATTTCATCGATTGGCAGGGATTGGAGATGGTTTAACATAGAGTGCAGTCTATCAGCCTCACGAGAAGAAGTCACAAAAAATAATAATATTATTACTGCTCTCTTCACTGACGATATGCGAGTACGGACGCTCGAGCGAACGCGACACGATTCTTAGGCTCATTCTCATAATAATCGTTATTGCATCAGATCTTCGCATTTTAACGACTATCTGGATTAACTTTAAACCTGATTTGCATTTCAACTGGTAGGTGGCAGACACATGATTCCTAAAGAATTTCAGAATTTCAATTTAAAGGTCTTATCTTAAAATTTATATTATATTTATACTTCGTTTAATAACTCGTTGAATGAATTTTTACATTTTCTTTTTAAATGAAAGATTTTTGACAAGCATATTATTGGCTTATAGATTTATAAATAAAAAATTTTGTAATTGATTATGATTGCACGAGGAAAACTCGTTGTTTGTAAACTTTTGCAATTTATATTTTACAAATTAATTTTTCTGTACATAATCGAATGGAAACTGACAATACGAAGCGGAATTAAATAATAGAATATGAATTAGGAATAAATTAAATTTAGATTACTCTTATGACATGTTTCTCGTGCAGAAAAAATGAGCGGATTGATACTAAAATGTGAATGCCGCGCTAAATAAAAATCCTCTATCTTCAATACCAGAATAAAAAAACGAGAATATTTCACTGCATATCAAGAAGCATAAATATATGTGAATTGATCTCAAATCTTCACCCTAAGATCTTTTGGGAAAAGTCGTTAATAAAAATTAATTATAATACGAAATTCACAAAATAATTGTAGATGAAACATATTGAAATCTTACTCCTACCTGAATAGAAATTAAAATAATAGACTATTCGGTTATTTAAATAATTTAATTAAAACTGCGTACGTATTTCCAAGAAGCTGAATAAAATTTAAAGTTATATGAACTTCAGCGTTCAATGCAAACAAAATAAAAAGAAAGGAATCTCGAAAAAGGCTGTCCTCGACGAAATTGGAATTGTCCTCGATAACAGTAAAAACTGGCGGGGTGGTCGAAAGAAGCTTGTCAATAAAAAAGTTTAGCTGCTTAAGAAACAAACTAAGGAAAAGTATTACAAAAATCAAGCGTTTAAATGGAAAATATATACATTTTATATATAAATTCAACAAGTATAACAATAGCTTTATGATCAAAATATGGACAAGCCGTACAAGACTCTACTAATATTCTTGGGATATTAATTTGATACACTGGAAAAAGCCTTTTAAAATGTATTACAGTAACATTCCAAGAATTGTATGATGTTCTAGCTTTAGAATATTTGAATCCAATGCTCGGAAAAAATTTCATAGAAACATTATAAAATATTCGTCTTGAAACCTGAAATATCTCTGCGTAATAATGCAAAAATATTATTCAGAATTCATCTAAACGCTTTCAATGGAATTTTGACGAAACACTGATAAAATTTTTTTGAAATATTCTGAATTTCTCTGTTTAGAATATTTTCACGGGTACCCCTCTTCACACGTGAAAGACTAATTATGAAAAATCAGTAAGCTTCATTTCTAAAAGGTTGCGTGATCGATTCTGGGTGCTTACAATTTTTGTTGTTTTTAAAAATGTTTATAAATATAATGTTCGTATTTTATCGCCGGCCTTTTTAATTTTGTCACTAGGGTACCTGTAAAACAAAAAACTATCATCCAAATCAAGACGCTAATCACATTCCATACCTTCCAACCCAAACATTCCTTTCATAGATAAAAATTAGGTGGGTTTTCCAATTAAATCTAAAAAATTCGATAAAGAAGTGTACGTAGCGAGAATCAAAGACGCAAGCTTTCGGCTAAGAAGCTAAAGCACTACTCCCGGAACTGCCAGCCGATTATCCGGAATCTGGTCAGGCTGCTCGGTTGGATTCTGGTTGGCTTCGTCAAGCTGCGCTGATCGGATCCCGGCTGGGTGTACCCGGTCGGAATCCGACTAGTTGTTGACTTGGCTCCTCGATCACATTTTACTGGAGCCTTTTTACCATAGCGAACATATTCTACCAACTGGTAGAGATAAGAATCTTTGTCAGCTCTTATTTCCACCTGTAAAAAGATGTTGGAATTTCAATTTAAGAACTGCATTTATAATAATAAATACATTAACTACACACGTTGATTCAATGTAAGTACTGAAATATAGATTATGATTCTTAAGTTTCTGTAAGAAATTGCATTGTAAGAAATTAAAGTTAAATTGCATAACAAATTTACCTTGAGCGTAACTTAGTTTGCATAAGTTTTTTTTACAAGAGATAAAATAAATTTCAGCGGTTTCACGTGATACCCTAACCTATGAAACCGGTTTAGAAAATTGATTTAACATTAAATTTGAAGAATGTTAATAATGCTTACTTAATAACAAAATAATTCACTTACCTTTATAAATAATCCGCTTGCTCCAGAAAATTGGATACAATTTGGTGAGATTTAACAAATTCCTTAACGGATAACCTGGCGTCCACCGACGTTTTACTGCGTTTTTAGCATTAAAGACTCCGGAAGTCGCCAAATCGTTATTACGTGCAAGCATTATAACGCAATTCAAAACCGCGCTCGAAAAAAGTTATTTCTCTTCTTATTACGTTTTTTGCTTATTCAAGATAATATATAAATACATTAAAAATAAGAAAAAATCGTATTACAAAAAATGAGTATAATTTCAGTGGGAAACTATGTTTGAAAATAAAAAAGAAGTTGGTCAACGATTTCGTAGTCACGGCAAGCTTGAGAACCACAGAACCAAAAGTGGCAAACCATATAATTAAAATTAGTTTAATTTTTCTTTCATAATTTATAAAAAAACACCTAAGACACAAAAAATTGGTCTTTCACCTGTCAGATATTTACAAACGATCCACTTACGGCAGTCGTTTGTGGATATTTCTTAAGGTGATGTTTTTAAGGTTATGATACTTCTATTATGCACCATTCTTGGCCAGAGTGGGTCCCGGTGGGAATTCGGTGAGATCCCGGCCGGACAATTAACAAAATAGTATCCCGGTTTGACCAGGTCAGATTCTGGCCAGAAACCTTCTTATGGTCGGGTCAAACCGGGCTATTTCTACACGGGTTACTTTCTGGCAGGTATTTTAAAGTTGACTTTCTTGAAAATATTCAAAATTGCATATCACTAGTATGGTATGCATGTAAAATGATTTCATTACCTTATTCCTACGAAAACATCGCTTTGCCGTAATAGCACCATAATTTTTTGCGTCTGAAAGCTTGGTTTATGCAAATTGTCAAAGTCGCTCAAAAATACGTATATTTGACCATTTTTTAACGCTGGAAACATTAGTAAACATTTTTTTTGAAAAAACAAAATCACAGTATTTTTCTTTCATCAAGGCTGAAAACATGTAAGGTTCAACATATTCAACTTTTTCAAAAATGTGTGCATAGGAAGCAATACAAAAAAACATGTTTTTTTGCCATTTTCGAAAAATTCTAAATTAAGAAAAAAAATGCTTCTTCCATTTATAATTTTTTTTATTATTCACTAGAAAAAACTGTACATCAAAAAAATTTGCCTGAAAAAAATTAAATTGGATTACTGGACGTTAAATAGGATTTTTAATTTGGATGTTAATCTAATTTAAATTAACAGGTGTGTACATGACAGTACAATTTTGATATTAAAGTATATTTGAGGTTTGTCATTGAAATGCATCGGAACTTTTCACCATTTTTAATATTTCATCATATTGGTGAGTTGTAAGTTTCAACTATGATTCTTTGATTAAATTTACTAAAATAATATTTTTATTACGATTGCTAAATTGACATGGTGCAGTGCTGCTAACCCTCAAAAATATTTACTTCGCTGATTCAGTAAGTTACCTTTCACTGATTGTCAGTGACCCATATCTAGCTATTTCAATCAATGATATTTCACTGACCATCAGTGAAATTTTACTGATTGAGATTTAGAGAGTACAATGTTAAAAATCTTTGCAATTTTAATATACACTTGATATACATTTAATATACATTTATATTAAATTTAAAACCCTAGTATACGAAATCGCCATTAAAAGACTATGTATATTAAATTTCATATACCGCATCTTGATCATTTATTAGAAAAGACAGATATTTGCACTTTAAAAAAATTAAAAACAATTTTGGCAGTAATTTGTAATTTTAAATAATAAAACTTAATATTTTTTTCTACATAAATATAAATGACACTGGTTTTTAAGTGTAAAAGCTCAAATAAGAAAATAATTAAGAAACCTAGCCCCCGAAGCCCTTATACTCACGTTAAAATTCTAACATTCTTAGCGAGTTTTAGAAAAAATTCCACCCGTATATTCACTGTTAAAAATTTCTGTTGGAAACTTCCACTACATGTATTTGAACTTTATTTCCGAAACGTAAAGTAACGCTGCAATACATAATGTTGTAGTTTCCGAGTTTCTCGGTAGTTTCCAAATTCTGGCATTGGTATGCTACCTTACTTTCTTGGAATTTTAGAATGCAAGTCTAGTAGCTGGATATCTCGACGCCTGTTAAAGAGAAAAATTAGAACAACAAATGGTACATTCGCTACCCGGGTGCACCGGTTCGCGCACCAGATAGTGTAGCTCATATTCTATGAGAACTTTCAAAAAATTTTCAATGTGCCAATTGCCAAATTAACTACCATTAGTGAGTCGACGATCCAAGTGAATCTAGTCGCGCACTAGGTAGTTTAGAACGTATTCTACGAGAATTTTTTCAAAATTTACATTGTTCAAACAGCAAAAATTACTAAAAATTCTGAGTTGACGATCCGGGTGCACCAGGTCGCACCCCAGGTATCTTAGCACGTATTCTACGAGAACTTATTCAAAATTTAGATTGTTTCAACAGCTAAAATTTCTAAAAATTGTGAGTCGACGATCCGGGTGCACCAGATGGAGCACCAGGTAGTACAATACGTATTCTACGAGAACTTTTCAAAAATTTAAATTTTGTTAATAATGAAAACAATTCCAAATGGTGAGTCGGCAACCCGGGTGAACCAGGTCGCTGCTCAAGTAGTTTAGCACGTATTCTACGAGAACTTTTTCAAAATTTACATTATTCCAACAGCCAAAATTATTGAAAATTAGAATCGACCTTGGGCGCGACCTGGTGCACCCGGGTCGTCAACTAACTATTAGAATTTTTTTCATTATTCACAAACTCTAATTTTCTTAAGGTCTCGTAGAATATGTATTGCACTACCTGATTCTCGATCTGATGTACCCGGATCGTCGAGTTACAATTATTAGTAATTTTGGTTGTTGAAACAATTGAAATTCTGAAAGAGTTCTCGTCGAATACGTGCTAAACTACCGGGGGCGTTACTTGGTGCACCCGGGTCGTTGACTGACCATTTGGAACTATTTTCATCATTCACAAAATTTAAATTTTTTAAAAGTTCTCGTCTAATACGTATTAAACTACGTGGTGCTCGACCTAGTGCACCCGGATCGTCGACTCACAATTTTTATTTATTTTGGCTGTTGAAACAATCTAAATAATGAAAAAGTTCTCGTAGAATACGTGCTAAGATACCTGGGGTGCGACCTGGTGCACCCGGGTCGTCGACTAACCATTTGGAACTGTTTTCATTATTCACAAAATTTAAATTTTTTAAAAGTTTTTGTAGAATACGTATTAAACTACCTGGTGCTGAACCCGGTGCGCCCGGATCGTTGACTCACCATTTTAAGTAATTTTGTCTGATGGTAATTTCCTGGACGATGACTTCAAGATTTACAACACTTACCATACATGTATTGCAATTTCGTCATCCCAATACTATGGTTGCAATTTTACCTTACGCTTGTATTGTAGAATTCTGGTAGATGTGTGGTAGAACTCTAAACATTTTTAACAGTATTGCACTTCATTTATAATTAAGGATTTATTTGAAGAATTCACGCTCTCTATTTTACCGACTTTAATATACATGTATATTCATTTTGCAACATGATGGTATATTAAAATTAATGTACGGTATATGCAAATGACTTTACTCACATGCATATTAAATGTCGAACAGATTTTTATAACAGTGTACATATAGAAATACATACAGACGGACATATATGCGGACATACATACAGACATACTGACAGATACATTCATCAAAATTGTTTTTTCTGAATCAGGGGGTCTCAAAACGTGCAGATTCTATGAAAACCGACTATGTGAAATTTTACAAAAAACCAATACTTTCTCATTAGGTTGAGAATTTTATTAAATTAGACGCGCAGATGCATGGTTTATAATAATCTAGAGAAGAACTTCTTCAACATGTTACACGTTCTTACTAAAAATGTAATGTGATTTCCTCAACTGTCAGTTGAACCTACATCGCCTTGAAATATTAGTGAACTGAGTGTAGTGATGAATCAAAGGTTACCTCAGCTGCTCTCTAATGGGACGTAGAACTTGGGCCAATTAAATAATCGATAGCCAAACACGCTCAAGGACGTGGCATCCGCAGCCAATTAAGTGTTCAACATTCTACCGCCTCAGCTAGAGTATGAGAGTATGAGTGCTACGTCACGGTGTCGTTGATCGGAAGTCGGGGCAGTATAAAAATACACCCCTTCCGAGTTTGCACCGGCATATAGTAATAGCATAAAGGCTTCAAAATTTAGCCATCGAGTATCTGGAAGATGTAGCTATTACGGGAATAAAAACGACTCTCAGAAATCTTTGCCAGAAGCAACATAGTATTTTACGAGTTTTAATGTTCAAGAAATTACTCTACAGGAACTCCCTGAGAAGGCCTCCCTTACAATATTTTTTATCATGAAGGAGCAGATAAACCTGTAACAATTAGTGTGAAAATCTAAAAATTGATTTTTTCACGTTAGGCACTTTTCTTCGCGCACGGTCACATAGTTGAATACACTTTTGTAAGATAGAGTGGGCCGTATGAAAACTTTGTCTTGCTGCTGGGCCGGAATCTGACTTTTTCCACTTACAACATATTTTTCCGGAATAACGAAGAGTTTCGGATGAGTAAAGTGTTACCTTGCTAAGCCGGATTCTTCCGTTTTTACTTTCAGAATCGGTTGCCGTAGTAAAAGTGACACCTTGATTATATTTGATACTGGCCCAGATTACAGCGGAAGCTTGGCAAATTTAAGAGAAAAGGACCACTGAGATTAACTCAATAACATTAAACGAAATTAACCTGCTTGTTTGTGCAAAGATTAAGCTTGAAATAAATATTCAGAACGGCACATTTCGAAATTTGCAATATTCTGCAGTTCCAAATTCAACAATTAAAAACAGGGAGATTTTATCATTCAGTTTTCAATTTCAATCCATTAAAGTTAAAAAATTTTGAGTTTAACTCCTCATAAATTTTTGTGAAGTTTTTAGCTGTTTGTTTTCTACTTATAACTGCACATTTTTATAGCGTGACTTAAAATATCAAAATTAGCAGAGAAGAAGAAAGTTGTTGTACAGGAATTTCGGAGTTTAAATAAGTTTTAGGCGAAATACTACAAAAAGATACAAAAATATTAAGTTTATTGATAATACAGTTCTGATATCTATATAAAGAAAAATATATGGACTTTGATTTCCGCGGTTTTAGAGAATGAAGTAGCTACTTGGTAAATACAAACGAAAAGTCATTTTCTTCCCTCAATACTGTCGCCGGCTCGACGAAACGGGATCTGGCGCAATGGAAGTAATGCTCGAAAGATCCGCCTGCTTAGAGGCGCTTCAAATAGGATCGGTTTCATCGAATACCGATGCATTGCTGGAAATGAGATCCTACTTCACCGTATCGAAAGCGACTCTCGGCGAGTAGTTTTCACAATATTTTTTTTAAATGTTGAAAGGCATCTGGTGCTTAAAATAAAAGTAAATTTTTTACTATGCCATTCAAAATTGAGAATAATAATATAAGGTTTGGAATATTTAAAACTGATGCTTCTGTAATAAACAGAGTTGTTTGAGATTTAATAAGATTGAAAATTATATTCCAAGCACTATCCTTTAAAAGATTGAAATTTTTAAAAAATAATTATTGTTTACCGTTAAACCGCGGATTAGAAATAAAAATTATAAAAATAATTTTTAAATGATGGTAATTGAATGGAAAATTCGCAGATAAATGATTAAATTCTTATATTATTTTTGTACGGGATATGTGAAAAAGGGGAAACTTGAAAGATGAGAGTTGAAATGGAAAAAATCTGCCCGCTGCCTTGCAAGTTTGAGCGCGCTTCGTGCTCGGTTATGTATTCTTTGCACTCAGAATACTTAAATGCAACTTTAGCTAAAACATCTGTTTTAAATAACGATTTTTTGTACATCATCAGACTTTCTTCCCTATCTCGTGGTGTTATGCTAAAATCCGAATTTTTCTTTATCGCATTTATTATGGATAAAACAAAAACTCCTACAAGCCTTTTTTGGATTTTTTATGTAACTCACATCTTTTGGTGCGACATTGAAATTTTCGATTTTTGCTTATCAATTTCGACAAATAAATTAAAGATGACGAGTTCTGTCAAAAAGAAATTCAAAGAAATTTTGTAGAAATTTTCAAAAGCAGAAATTCCTCCAAAAAATTGTCTCCGTATTTAGGTTTGTTCGGCTCAATATTTAAATTTTCGAACTTTGCCATAATATTTTCGATAGATAAAACCAAAATACGAGGGTAGTTCAATAAGTCCTTAGAATGACCAACAGATGGCGCGCGAATCGCTCCAAATCATCTGTTTTCAGTCAGCACCACTCCCGACTAG
>NC_046657.1:139896605-139898033 GCF_010883055.1 Belonocnema kinseyi | reverse complement strand
GAGCTCCAAGGAGATTATGTTGAAAAATAAAAAAAAAAATTTACCCAAAAAAAATTGTTTTTATACTTCATTCTAAGGACTTATTGAACTACCCTCGTATAAAGTATTATTAAAAAATGATTCAGGGAAAAACAATAAGTCTCTTAAAAATGTACAACTCTTCTATTAAACTTTTTTACGTATGTCGTCGTTAGCTTAAAACGAGAATTTTCGACTTATTATTTGACCCATAAACCCGAAAAAAACTAGTTCTATAAAAAAACGGTTAAGGAAAAAATTGTAGATATTTTTAAAAGTTTAACTTCTTCTCTTACACTTTTTTTAAGTATCTGTGGTAGTTTGGCGCAAAATTGGATTATTCGCTTTCTTCATAACTTTTGCACATGGAATGCTGGTTACGAAAGTAGTTCTTTTTAGGACCCATAAAAGTATGCAAAGCTCGATTTGATCGGTCAATCTTTTCGAGGTTTATCGTGTTTACGGACAGACAGACGCCATAGCCAAAACTTTATTATGGACTTCAGGTCTGGAATCTTAGACGATTATAATACTTTTTTAATCCCAAATGATGAAAATGTAAAACTTTCTAAAAATCATATTTTGAAAGTGGCATGAAGAATATATTTTTCAAATTCTGATTGACAAAAAATGATTTCGATTCTGTTAATCTTAGCTAAAAGCATGCCAAATAAAACTTACAGATTTCGAGCAGGGAACATTTTTGGCTCTAGTTTCGATAAAAATAAGAAAATTAACATCTTGAATGTTTCAAAAATATGTTTACAAAAAGCTGGTCTTGGAAAAGAAATGTTTTAAACAGAAAAGGATCAAATTTTTAAGATTTTTTTACTTTAAATTTATATCTTTTTTAAAAGACTAATATATTCTGAATAGCATTTAAAACATGGGGTTTTATAGAATTTTTCAGAAAAATAAGAGTGACTTGAATCAAATTGTTTTTGTAAGCGAAACATTAATGTATAGATGCTAAACATTTTTCCGTAAGTAAGGTTACGAAGCAGAAATGTTGAAAAATGATTATATTTTTTAAAATGTTTTAAAGGTGCAAAATTTTGGTTCCAAAATCTGTTGAAGAAATTGACAGCATAGCTGTAAGAAACCATAAAAAAGTTGCATCAACCTAGAAGAGGATCAAGTTTGAGCTTCAAGCGATTTATAAAATAATTACCATACGTGCATTTTATAAGATTCTACAGTAGAAACACTTGACACATACATTTTACTCTCAAGCAATTAAAATTCACAGGCATTTAAATAAAATGTTTGAATATTTGAGAAACGGAAAGAACGAAAGATGTAACTCACTATAAATTGTGGGTCCGGATGCAATAAGGGCACATAAAATTTTTTCGTGCGAAAACGAAGTCCCCTGGAGGCTTTAGAAAAAATTTTCGAATTTTAATTTTC
>NC_046657.1:139885757-139896505 GCF_010883055.1 Belonocnema kinseyi | reverse complement strand
AAATTAAAATTCGAAAATTTTTTCTAAAGCCTCCAGGGGACTTCGTTTTCGCACGAAAAAATTTTATGTGCCCTTATTGCATCCGGACCCACAATTACAGACGTTCAAGATATACTTTATTTCATGTTTTAAATCAATAACAGAATTCTTCGAATTTAAAATTAGAGGGATTATATTTTTAAACGTTTTATTTAAAATGCAAAATGATTTGACTGCTTTTATGTCTGATTAGCTGAAATGCGAACGCTTTGAGACGATATTATGGTTTGACTGGAAGAATTGTCGTAGTAAATGTGTGATGTTTTGCATGGCTAGAACTTTGGCCATTTTTAACTTACGCACCCGCGCCTCAGACGAATGACGTATCTCATATCGTCTCGCCATTTCCTCAGGGGAAAAACGATGGACCAACGTTCGCATAAACGTAAACGCGACCGTTGGATGATAGTTAGAATAGTGATAACTGCGAGTGCGTAACGCACTCGTATGTAGTTGGGAGGAGTGGCGCGCGCTCGGTTCTCGGCCGACGCACCAAAATAGAATTTCGAAATAGACCCAATATTTTCGTCGTCTCGCATTTGCGCTACCTCGCCACCGCCACCATCGTCTTCGTCGTCTTCGTCGTCGCTGGAATTTCAGAATTACCTCTCTGTGAAAGCTTTGCATCGCGTTTTGCTTTAGAGTTCAGACATTGGCTACCAATGATCAAATTCAAGCACCTCGTATTTCCGTTTCCTTAAGCAATTTCACCAATATGTCGCTCACGAAAATTATATTTCCCACAATACTGATTTAAATTTAAAAAAATTAAAGGTACACATACTAGTGAAAACCATACGAGTTTTTACAAAGCTTTCCAAAAATCCAGCCAAAATTCTTCGCAACAGTGTCAACGATTTAGCTGGAAATTGTAGTTGTACAAATAAATCTATCTTCAAAATTGTCTATCAATTAACTAAATTTCACCGTAATTAAAAGAGCTGCCGATTTCTAATTTTCAAGTTCAGCGATTTCGCTTCTGTATTAAGTTATAAGGAACAGATACTAAATAAAAAACAAATAATTTTAGTTGTGTTTATTTTACTTAAATATTTAAAATGCTAAAAAAGCTAATTTTTATCAAATTTATCACTTTCCCGTCGATTTAATTGCAAATATAAATATAGACCTCAATGAATTACATATTTGTCCTGTTAAAACCAGTAATTTTCTAATTTATGAAGAAAGGTCAACACGTCATAATACACTTTTATAACAATCTTAACGATCTTGAAAAACTGCAACTATTTTGTGTTCAACATTTTTCTCCACATGTTAGGTTTCGTGAAAAAGAAATCTTTATATTGGATAAATGTTCACTTTTTTGTGTATTTTATCATGAAAAATGTTTAGAAAACATTTTCAGATAATAATAAACAGGATTTTTTTATTTGATCTAAATCGATAGAAGTACATATTTTAATAATTTTATATTTTATAGTCCAACAGATTTCCGCAAGGAATTAATTAATCACTTTGGTGCTTCTCTCACATTTGATGTTTTTTTAATATAATAAAAAACACTAATATTATTAATTCATTGATTACACGCGCAATACTAATAGGAAAATTGACTTTATTCTTTAAAAATCAAATTTATTAACACATGTCTACGCATAGAAATTATTATATCAAAGAAACATCCACTATCAGAAAAGCACGGTTACGTCATGTGATGAATGGCAAGACATATTACCGGCAAGTCACCCTGCGAAATGTCTGATTTGGAAAAATCATAACTGCAAGAAAAATTTGCAAAAGTCACTTTTGACTTACAAACGTCTCGTGGGATGCGGGAAGACACCGCTGTGATTGGTTACAGAAATAATTCAAGTCACACCACTAATTTTTGTTCATTTTTTGTAGACTTCAAATTTTTCCCAATGAGAGATGCTGGAATGTAACTTACCGCATCTGTGGCATGCCGCAAATGTTTCCTTTCGCTTGTCACATGATCCCGCGCCAAAAAAGCATTAAAGTTATTAATTCATTAATTACTAGCGAAAAACTGTTGGTCAAACTGCATTTATTTAAAAAGAATCAACTTTATTTAGACACACGAATTCTTTGGATTTATCTTAAATTAAAAATTCTTGTTGAATATTATTTTTAATTTTTTTCTAAACACTCTTTACGAAGATTTAAAAAGAAAACCCGAAAGTCCACAGTTCTATAAAACCAAAATGTTTTTTTCGAAACTTACTGATTATGTAGAGCAAATTTTTGCATACAAAATAGTTTTCATTTTTCTAAGATCTTTACATCTGTTCTAAAAGAGCATGATAAAACATCAAAACTTTTCTTCATAAATTAGGAAAACTACAAGGAACTTTTGTTTTCTTCGTAAAAACTAGTTACACTGAATTTCTGATTTTTAAAAATCTTATACTTCGTTTTAGGCACCTATTATTATGAAAAAATCGCCAACTAAATCACTCACATTGCTATGCAGTAAATTAAGGGGGAACATTTTATAATACCAATATACATTCAGATTACACAATTTCAAACTTTGAAGGCTTCCAATTATGCATGAAGTGTTGAAGGTGGGAACATTTGAAAATAAAACTCTTTTAAATTTTACAGAGGTTAGTTTGAAATCATAAGATGCAAAACTACATTTTTTTTAATGTATTCGATGTCTCTTACACAATTTTATTTGTATAGCTTCAAAGCTTTAAAAATGTAAATATTTTAAAATTTGATGTTGAAATTTTAGACTTCAATTATTTCTAGTAAAAATAAAAACATTGAAATAAAGCAGATTTATAGTTGAGCGATTATTTACTGGACCTACATTCACGGTTCACTTATTTTCCAAAACAGAAAATGACTACTAATCCTGAGGCTCTTACTGAAATTTCAGTAACTTTTTCCGTTCTCAAGTCACTTCAAAATGACAACGTAACTTTAGAGAATAATCACTGGCTTCTCAGAATCCATTTTCTCTTATTAATTAAGGGACATAGAATAAAAGGCTTAATTTCTAAAGCACCCAAAGCGTTTGTGTATATAATTTAAATCACTTTGAATCATTTATACAAATCATTATCCAAGATACTCGTGGCTTCAAATTTAAAAAGTGTTTTAGAAATAAAGACTTTTATTTTGTAATCTTGTACGCCGAAACGATAGCTGGAATTTTTTTATTTTGTAAATAAAACATAATAGGAACCCGCGAAATTCCATGGTAATATTTCACTAATTTCACAATGTAACAAGTTATTGAAATTTTAGTAAGAGTCTTTCAGTAACGTTTTCTTTTGGAAAATGAGTGAAATATTACTCGAATTTGATTAAATAATCACTTATTCCTCAGTGCATTTTTTCATTTTACGGTAGCCAGAAATATATCACTAATTCGGATTTAGAGAGAAAGTAATAGATACTCCATATTAGATGCGTTAAAAATGAAGAAGTTTGTGTTATACATTATGCTTATTTACAAGATTTCTTGTTAGAAAAAAAACAACATTTATTTACAACTGTAGATATAGAAAATGTACACATAAAAGTATGAAGATTTATGTTCTCTTTCATTGGCAATCGGATCACAAATTTTCGACTTTTGAAATAGCGCCGTGTATTGAATTAACGGTACGATGCGAGAAAACTAAGGGCCAAGAATAACAGACAGTCGGTGGGGACAGGGAGAAAGAGAGAGAATTATATTGGGGAGGGTAGGGTAAGACACTAGAGGGGGTGGGGGGGGGGGGGGGGAGAAACGAGTTTGTTTTCTACAATTTTCCCACAACGAACATGGCAATACTGCGATAGGAACAGTCCGTATAGAAAGATACGATATGTACACGGAATAGCAGAAGACACCATATAAACATCGCGCACAGTTCCGCGAGTCCTAAGCGGCAAAGGCAGAATCCCGGTTGTTGCCGGATCCGGCTGTTTCTGCCCTTATACGTTTATACGCCATAAGCGACGCGAAGGTGGCCACCACATTTGATGCAAAGAAAGTAAAGACAGAGATCGCCGATTTAAGAGCAATCCCCCTGTTTATTCTTTTTCTCCTCCCAACCGAACCTTCTGTATGTGACGCTAGCATGCCTCTAGACAAAGACGTGCGGATGTGGTTGTAGCTATCAATGTAGGTGTCAACTCTTTGCAGGATTTCAAATCCACTTGCATATAAAAATTATTTTTGGGATTCTTTGTGTGTGTGGGCGAATTTCCAAGTCGATTATTGTAACATAAAAAATACGTCGAATCTTTAACAAAATATTGAAGTTTTCCGCAAAAAGTAGGATATTTTTTCGTTTCCCGTAAAAAACATTTGATGACTTTTTGCTACTAACGATATTCTTATAACCTTGCAATTATTTCACTATTCTGTTTTCTTACCACTGGTATAGTTTCCTTGATTTTTATTTGCTATACAGAAAGTAGAATGTTACCAACAGTATGATAATATTTAAAGTTAATATCTAAGTGCGCTTTTTTCTTATATATTACATCATTATGTACATTATGTCATAATGTGACAGCAAAGATAGTTCATACATAATTTACTTATCAATAAATAGGAATCTTTAAGCAGTAGCGAAAAATTATATTATTTAAAGCAAACAAAGCAGACTGGCGGTATCAGGAAATTAATTAGCATTATTGAATTGAGTTTCTGTAACTGAAGGAGCTATACCTCTCAATTCCTGAGGGTTCCTTGAGTGCAATGTGACCGGCAGAAAGCAAAGTTTGTGAACCTTGTATGTTAGACTATTTTCTTTTGTTCCCTTGAGTCTTGAGAACGTTGACATTATTCTGAATTTCAAATTTTCTTTCTCGAAAATATGCCAAAGTTACCGCTTTAATATGATCACTGATCTGTTCCCAGCTTTGAAATGTAAGATGCCAATATTCATCTCGACAAACACGAGTTTCTCGTCAGAATTGAATTCCCCTAGATTTTAGAGTAACTTTGAAGAAGTTAGGGATTGTTTGACATTTAAGCGAGTGGTGTAGCCGAGAAAACTGCGAGTCGCGCAAACTTTCTTGGTCCACCGAACTAGCGTTCTATCATTATCCACAGACGATCTATTTTTGCGGAATCAGACCGATCTGCTCTTGTGTCCAGCGAATAGAGCGGCCGACTGATTTTTCTTTCTTTAACTCGTATATTTGGCAGAGTTCCTGGAATTAACTATATTATGACACCAGAAAAAATTTGCTTTTCAAGACGTATTTAACAAGAATGTCGTTCAAGATTCAATCTTTTATATCATTTACACATTTTTGTAAATAACTCACATGTGTGGAAGATGTTCCTAAATATGGAAATTTCTCATAGACGAATATTTTTCTTTTCTGTAAAAATATAACTACATAAACTGCATGAACATAGCAATATTAAGAATTACAGAGTAATATTTAACTGCAAAACAATCCCTTCACGTGGTAAGATATACCCAACACACATTGAGAATTACCCACTTGAAAATTACCCTCAACAAATTCATTAGTTTGAGACATAAATAATTGGAAACATCAAAAATCCTCAAAAGTAATTGACTTGAAGAAATTAATTTTGTTTTTAATGTTCGAAATGTAGACAAAGATACTTCATTACATGAAAATCTGTTGTTTTTCTTACACTCTCATCTCAATAAGAAGGTATTGGTTGTATGTGAAAAACGACTTGCGCGTATTCCATCAGCTGTCGAAGTTTTTAAGTCCCAAAAGCCAGGAAAAACAGTGTTTACGTCGGTATCTGTCTGTTTGTCAAATCATTATCGTCGTCATCTGTATATAATGAAAATCCCACTTTGTGATCAAACTATGCATGGAACGAAAAAAAGATGACAAACAGAAATCGTGCACCCAAAAAGAGTCACAAATTTTTCACTTATAATTTTTTGATAGAATGTGTAATTTTTCTCTTAATCTTGAAAAATAAAATTTAAACAAAAATAAAATTTTTAGAAAAACGACGCCAAGTACAACAAAAAATTAATTGATAAAATTGAAACACCCACACAGAGTCTATAAATTATTTCATATTGTTGATATTGTGGAAACAAAAAATATATAATGTGTGTGTGTGTGTGAAAATGAAAAATATAAGTTTGAGGGTAATTTTCCTTCTACGAGAAAATGGCCAATTTTTTCATTTGTTTCTAGAAGTTATTATTAACAGTAAAAATTATTTGTTGCTATTTAGCCCAAGACCCAAATTTGAGCATATCATTAAGAAAACAAATATGCAGCCCAATGTTATATTATCTCTGGATACACTACAGAGTTTGTATCACCACTGAATGTGGCAATATCCCCGATCGTTATCATGGTCGATTTTTTGCGATAAGAATCTTAAGACAAACGATTATTATATATAAAAAAGGGAGCAGGTCTGTGTAGAACGGTAATCGATATCAATTATTTTAACTCTGCGTCTCGTGGACGGTGTCATTTTCGGTCGTTATTTCGACACTCGAGAAAGTGCCACAAGTAAGGCAGACGTCGTTAACTTCTGAAGGAACGAATTTTGTAGATTGGGATCGACCGTGATCTCACCCAATTAAAAAACACTCGGGCGAACGACCTGTGCATTCTTATCGTCGTCTTCAGACTCTTCTACAACGTAAACTCTCGAGTAAAATCATATTTTCCCTCTATTAAGAATTGTGAAAATCACTTCATTCCTTCAATATGAAGAAAATATCAAATGCCACTGCATCAGCATTTGTGACCCTATTGGTACGACAGAGGACTTTTCCATTCAATTATTTTTGTATGTAGCAGTTCAAATATTTGCGTTACTATCAAAACGCTAAATCTCTCCCTCCTTCGAAAGATACATATTTTTTGAGCTGTTCCTTTGATAACCTATGTGTGAATTGCCTAACTGAAAATACAATGTCAACCGATGCTTGAGTTTTTCTAGCTTAAAGACAGCCAAGGGTATTGAGAAAATGTCAACGTTTAGATTGACATCGTGTATATCATTTAAATTTACCAAGATTTCGAAGAAACTTTACGGCAAACTAAGCCGAGGATATACAGAAATTGTGACACAACACCCATATGAATAACAACCCCGCTTTCCGCTATTGCCTGGGGCCAACATTTTAAACACAATTTATGCAGATCTTATAATGAATATCAATTTTTAAAAGTTTCTTTTTTTTGTATTTCAAAGAGTATACTGACAACAGTCGTATATGTTAACATTTTCTCCGCTATAGTCTTGATATCGAAATTCAAGCAAATAATGTGCATTAAAACCCCCTTCATTGTAATACTTTCTCTACCAATGATAAAGTTTAAATCTATATTTCTTTATTATTTATCATTTCTACTGCTGCATTAAAAATATCTATAGAAAACAGAACTTTATTCTGTGAGTATAATCCGCACCGTGTATCAAAATGAAATATAATTCTCAATCTTTGTGATTTATGAATGTTCCATACTAAATAGTATTTTACGCTTTTACTATAAAGTTCGAGTCTCTACAAATATCATATTACTCTGGATATTGAATCGGGTACAAGTGAGTCTTCACAAAGTAAGCAGAATGGCGACAGTGTCGTTCTCATAATTATACTTAGGGATTATGCGAACGACTTTTAATCTTGTCTCACTTATCCGCACAATGATTCGGATAGCCAGACCCAGACCAAGAATTCCCGTAACGGAAGGTTTTCCACTTTGCACTACGTACTTTTTTCTTGACAAATGATCGACAATTTTTGCTTGAAAATGGAAGAAATTAAAACAGACAGAGATGATAGGCATTGTAGCCAAAAACACACTCCCAGGGCAATAATCTTCAGTATGTTGTAACTACACGAGTGTACTATCAGACCGTTGGACGAATCCTGTCTCTCGAAACTTTTCGT
Organism: Belonocnema kinseyi; assembly: GCF_010883055.1. NCBI lineage: Eukaryota > Metazoa > Arthropoda > Insecta > Hymenoptera > Cynipidae > Belonocnema > Belonocnema kinseyi. The sequence goes on along the minus strand of NC_046657.1, from coordinate 139,888,616 downwards.
TGTTCGATTTTTAGAAGATATTTCAACCTTCACGGATTGACACAAAACCAAAGACCGTCACAATCCGTAGAGACAATCATGAAAAAATAACATAAAAAATGTGCCCGCTTCGCGGGCACATTTTCATCTCGCGCTACGCACGCGGCTCGCTTCGCTCGCAAGTTTGAGCTTATATTCAAAATAACATAATTACACCTCGCGCTTCCCGCTCGAATATTTATTCTTTACATTTGGAATGCTCGAAAAAAACGTTATCAAAAAGATCTCTTTTTGATGGCAGTATTTATATGCGTCTTCATATTCTGAATTGTCTACTTAATTAAGTATAGTCAAATATTAAGTTTCTCAAAGCTCTGTAGGCTTTGAGGTACACATTCTTATCGTGACACTCGCGCTGCGCGCTCGATTTTCAACAGACATTTGTTAACCGGTTTTGTTGAATTTTTTTTCTTGTAACTTTCGTCGTTTTTCCACACATTTTTTTATTTTATATTTTTTTCAACGTTATTTTTCACGAATAAAACAAAAAGTACGCGTCCTATCAAGAAGTGATTCTTAACGAAATTGTAGATCTTTTTGGGATAACCATTTTTGTTAATTCATCTTTTTTCGTATCCTACATAGTTTGTTCACAAAATGGATTTTTTTTACATTCCATAATTTTTTTGTGCAATCAAAATTTGAATTTTCGATTTTTGAATAAAATCCAAAAATTGGTTATGATAATCTTGTTGGGCTTTAAAAAAAATGTTTTTCTTTTCTTGACTTTTTTTCATATCGAGCGTTTTTCGGCTTCAAATTTTGATTTTCGGTTTATTTAAAAAAATTTTGAAAACGCTATAACTCTGAGAATTTTCTTTTTATCGAAAAAAGTCATAAGGATAAACTGTTTGTTCTTTCTCATACTATAAATATCCGTACATAGAATTTTCAAATTCAGAAAAAAGTTGTCTCAAAAATTTTCCAAATGCGCTCACTTTTTGAATTTTTATCAAAAAGGGCTGGTTCGCGAACTCGTCCTTTCTTTTCGAACCTAAAAAAAGTGTACCAAAGATGAATTTTATTAGTTCATTTTTTCAAGAGTTATCGTGTTGACGGACGGACGGCCGGATGGACAGATAGAAAGACAGATATACGCCATCGTGAAAACCTGATTTCCGGATTCAGGGGTCCTCGAAACGTGGAGATCCGTTGAAAAAGTGTGATGTCAAATTTCCGACAATTCTAATACTTTCTCAATCATAAATGATGACAATGTAAAAAAATCTTCTAAGCTAATATATTTATCTCGCGCTCGGCATTGCCCTCCACATTTGTGCACAGACCATAATGCGAAATTTTCCACATTCTATGTTAAAAGCTATTATATCAAATGTTTATTACAATTTTTTTGGTGTACCTTGGTCTGGTATTACTTATTCTGATATTACAAAATAATGTTCACATTTTATTTTTCCTGATCCTAATAGGGCCCTGTTGTGGTTACTTAATCATTTTCCCTTTTCTTAAGTGAAGCTGAACACTTTTTTTTTTGAATTTGTCATTAAAGAAGGTTCTCAAAGTACCTACGGTCTTGACGATTTTTTTTCATTGCGATAATCGCGCCTCGCGCTTAACAGTTACGTTATACAGGCTCTAATTTTTTTAATGTTGGGCTAATTAAAAAATTCGGCTAGAATAGTTTTGAAATATATTTGGTATCTAGTGAGAATTTGGAATGAAATTTTTGGATCGATGAAAAAATAATTGTTTATATTTTTTGAAAATTTTCAAATTTTTGAAAAGTATATAACTTTTCTAATTTTCATTAAAATAAAAAATTGTATTTAGATAATTTGCAAGTCTTTCACCCATCTATAAGAAACTTCGACAAAAATTTTTTAAATTAAAAAAAAAATTTCAAAGTTTTGAAAATGCTCCCAATTTTTTAAATTTTGTTTTCAAATATCTGATTAACGTAATCAGACTTCACTTTGGGTACCTTCAGAAGTATATCACATGCGGACTAGATTGGACAAACCCTTCAATAGTTAGCATAGCTACAACATTAAGGTAACCATACATACAGACATACAGAGATACAGGCATACAGACATACAGAGATACAGGCATACAGACAGACACCAATGAAATTTTATGATTTTCGGATTGTGTGAATGCCGAAACGTAAAGATCCGTTAAAAACCATCAATTAATTTATGAATTCATGTTTACATACCGGCGTCTATATGAATTTTTCGTGTCCCAATTTCGATTCATATAATACTTTGACCCACTTTGTCCGGTTGCCATAAAAAATTGTACATGCGCGACACGAAACCATCCGGAATTCTGAATTCTAGAATTTTCGTGTTTTCGAGTTCGGAGTTTTGCACGCGTTGATTTGCGGCCATCCCGAGTAAAAATACTTCGACTTTAGTTCGACTTGGTTATGTCTTGAGTTCGTCTCCAAGATATCGATGTCTGGCTGCGTCTCAAAACTAAGTCGAGGCATAGGCCTTGGTCTTACTTTTATGGCCACGACAGGTAAAACAACGTTTACCTGTCTTAAGTCGAGCCTCGTCTTGGCTAAGACGACGTTTACTTGACTCAAGACGAGCCTTGTCTTGGCTGAGATTATCGAACCTTTTGTGGCTCATAAATGAGATTAAAATTGATGAATGAAAAATTTGTAATGGTTAAATTAGTTCTTTTTTTTAATTAAAAAATTCAGAATCGGTGGGTCTGTACGAGTATAACCCTTAAAAGTTTTCTTCCAAAAAATAAAGGATCTCCTAAGCCGTTAGAAATACGTAAAAACAAACAAAATTTTCGGTTTCATCTTTCAACAAGTATAATACAAATAACAATCCGTAAATA
>NC_046657.1:139858861-139885657 GCF_010883055.1 Belonocnema kinseyi | reverse complement strand
GATTGTTTAACCATTAACAAAGATTAGCTTTTATGACTGTTAGGAATAACCTTTTTGTTAGGGCAGGTATACGCTCGAAGTTATAAACCGAACGTGTTTGAGTCATAAAAATACGACTCAAAAGATACATTTATGTCTTCAGGACATAAAAACTTGTCTCCTAGATATACATTGAAGTTTGGCTCCGTCTCAAAACTGAGACATGCTCAAATCGACCTTCTCGACTTCAGCATGTCTTGATTGGGGGCAATTCAAGTCGAATTCCAGCCGAAGCATTTTTATTCGGAATGGTATGGCGAACAACTCCGGTTTGCAAGTTTACTACGAACGCAGCTCCGAACATAAACTCCGTAAGAAGTCCCGCCACGACTCTTTAACTCCGGATTGAGCATCGCTTAAGATTTTGTTTTTATTCTGTGCGAATTAATTATATTTACTGTCAATGTACTACAGAACATTTCGATGGTTATGTTTTACCCTGGATTAAAATATGCGGAGTTGAATGTATTAGATACTGAGTCGATTTTATACTCCGAAAAATTGTACTCTCGACTCCGCTAGCCATTTACTCCTCAAATTTTTAACAGTGTATAGATGTAGGCTACAATGGAATTCATTTCTTAAATGTTAGATTAAAAAACCATTAAGCCCGAAAAGTAAGAGTAAAAGTATTTTATAATTAAGAATACATGTTTCTTCTGCGTACGAGTATCAAAGTTCCTTAAATATGTCATGTAAAATTTATTAAAAATATACTAAAGACAATGGCAGGTGCGCTGCATAGTGGTCGAGAAGTAAATTTTTGAGGACAAATTCGTCTACAGGATATATAGTAGAAAAATGCATGCAAGAATGCAAATATTTAATTGAGAGATGATTTTCCATGAATGGGAATGAAAATTCTCAATTATTCAAACAATTCATTTAATAATGTCTGTTTAAGAAATAAATAATATCAATATTCGATTTTAATGGAAAAATCACACAGAGTCTATGAGCTAGACCATTTTTTATCAACCGTATTTGTTATGTAGTATAATTAAATGCGTAAGGGGGTATCGTGAAATATAATTGTTTATTAATACTGCACAAGAAATAAGGTTGAGAAAAAAATGGTCTAACACATGACATATTAGTTTTCTGATATTAGACGTGATTGAACCAACTGTTTAAGCCATGGAAAAATAAGATTTGTTTTCATAACAAATAATTTTTGAAGAAAATAGACTCATTCCATTATCAACTTTTCTACTATGCCTGTCGGTATGTCCATGAAACTTATAATAGGTTAAAAAATTACTATGTCGCTTTTCATGTGAAGGAGAGGTGTAACATGTCCGTTTAGGGTACTCGCCAACTTTAGATGCAGTTTTCACGAAAATCATTTTTGGTATGAAATCGCAGAAATTTGTCCAGCTATATGACCCTGTACCTAACTCCATACCGACTATAAGGGCCCTTTTCATGCAGACGCTTACATTTAATTAGATGCAGTTAGTTTAGTACAACCTTAATTTGCAAAATGAATATATATATATTTGAACTGGGAACGCCAGTATTCACAAGTGGAGCGTTAACCAATCACGCCACCGATTCTGTACACTGCCGCGCAAAACAAGAAAATCGTTAACTGCAGAAGAATTTTATGTCAAATCATCTGAAGAATTTCATGTAATGTTAATAATTTGCATGAAGATTCTAGTACCTGTTATCTTGTGTTGATAGAAAAATCATAAAATAATTGTTGAAAAATTTTAAAAAACTAAGGATATATTCAAAATTGAGAATTTTGATACTTTTTTTTAACTTTCATCACCTTGGTGATTTTAAGGATTTTGAAATGTATTTTTTCAATTTATCATTACAAGGTGTAGTCTTGAAATAATATTCTTTGAAAAATAAAACTTTCATTAATAATACGTCATATTAAATGATAATGAAACAAATAAACCTTTCTTAACTTGTATTTCCTCAAGAATTCATACAATTATTAAAAACAATTTTTTAATACTCTTCAACGTTATCGCTGATTATATTCGTACATGTAAGTGCAAAACACTTCAGCATTCAAGTTTCTGATTTTCCAATAACCACAACATCCTCGTACTTTTGGTTTTAAGCTTAGTAAAATCTCACACTCAGGAAATGATTCATAATTAGAAGCTAATTTATAATTTGAAATATACGTTTTATTTGATAAAACACATTTTATAACTTTTAATTAAGCTTAATATAGTTTTTCAAGCTCTCATAGTCCGTAATCCGCCTTTAAGTTCATCGCTAGTAACCTTATGGAATCCATTTTCCTCATTGAAAGTTGCGTACTTTCAATGAAAGACATTAATTTGAAGAAAAAAAATTATTGAAATACTACCACTTGTCGAAACGGATTTAAACATCTTTTCGAACGTTTAATATATTTTTTCCATCACAATATAGGCATTTTTTTCTTCATGAAATTACAAACTAAGATTCATCATTTTCTCTTTCTATTGTACGTGTATATGTAACGTTATCATAAGCATAATTTGTAGTGATGTTCAAAATGAGTTTGAGACAAATTGACATCGGACCAAACCGGGTTGGGTTTTGGGGTTATACCCGGCCCGAACACTGAAAAGTTCGAGCTGGTCCAAAACTTGAATATAAAGCATTTCAAATTTTCGGAATGTTATGATAATTGACCATAAATTACCTCTAAATTTAATGGAAATTTGCGGAATTATTTAATTCAACTTTCGGGCCGGTTCAGATATGCGGGCTTGTTCGGGTTGTTAGGTTTTTGGGTCGGATTATGAACCCTAAAAATTACCCGACGTATTGGTTTAGGGTTTTTTTAATGTGTACACACCCCCAATATTTTACTGACCCCTTGCTTAACCCTAAAATCGTGAGTCGAAGCTGAGTATTGCAAGAACGCGAGGGTAACAAGACGTTTGCAGCTAAAACGCGTAAATCATGCCTGAGTTATATAAACAATATTATTAGTATTTTTTAACGGAGATAATCGGTTTAGATGACTCAAAAAATATAATTTTTTTATCTCATAAATTGTTAGTAAAACCATCGAAAAATATGTTCCCAAACTTTCAATGAAAAACTTCAATTCGTTCCGGTGTTACGATCCGGTGTTACGCGTACGCTGACAAAATCGGGGACCCGTTCATTTTTCGGAACGGATAAAATTTAAGAAAGGTAAAATTTCAGAATGGGTTATAATACATAATGGTAAAACTTAGGAATACCAAAAATTCGGAAAAAGGAATAAATCAGAAATCCAAAACTCTGAATAGTATTTATTCATAAACCAAAGAAGCGGAATGGGTAAAAATTCGGAAACGTTAAAATTAGGAGGGTGAACAATTAGGAATAAGTAAAAATACGGAGAGGAAAAATTCGGAATAGTAAATAAATGTTGCTATTAGCAGGTATATATATTTTTTATTTATGGTAGCATACCAATATTTATCACAGTAAATTTGAATAGCATATCATAATAAATTTATGATATCCGTCATTTTAAATTTTTCACGAAAAAATAATTATTTTTTATCATTATATAATTTAAAAACAATTTTCAACGTAAAACATAAATTTATTATATGATATTTAAATTCACTGCGATAAACGTTTGTTTGCTACCATAAATAAACAATTATACACCTACTAATAGGTATATTTATTAACAATTCAGAATTTTTCTACTTTCCGAATTTTTCCTCTACGTATATTTACATATTCCTAATTTTTCACTCTCCTAATTTTAATGCTTGTGAATTTTCATCCATTCCGCTTCTTCGGTTCCCGAAGAAATACCTTTCAGATTTTTGGATTTCCGACTTATTGCTCTTTCCTACTTTTTGCTATTCCTAAGTTTTACCATAATGTATTATAACCCATTCTGAAATATTACCTTTTTTAATTTTTACCGTTACGAAAAATGAACGGGTCCCCAAAATCGACGTAGCGCCTTGGAGACAAAGGACGCTCGGAAAACACGAAAAGATTAATTGTGAGCTCAAAATTAAATTTATGAAGAAGAAGGATCACTATATGGTGTTGGAATCGCTGATTAACCAGTAGCTAATTAAAATAATGTCATTACTGTCTTGACTTTGTTGTTTTCAACCATTTTTTTAAACTCATTTTTCTCGAAACGACTTTTCTGGGACTTGCGTACACTGTAGCTGAAAAAGTTTTTGACCAATCTCTTTAATAATTAGCAGATACTTTCTTTATATAATTACGCTCTATTTTAAGCTGAATGCGTAGTTCTATTATTGTTTTAAGTATTTTTTAACCGCAAGAAAACTTAGGTAAAAATGCCCAAAAATCAATGTCTCCTGTTCACACACCCATAAAAAATTGATATTTTTTGTGGAATTAGGTTCACATAGAAACTATATATGCGATGAAGCTAAATTTGGAACCTCATTGATTTCAGATAAAATATGTGGCCTCCAGAATTAACGAAAGTACCGACTTTAAGTAGTGACGTTTGATGAGCAGCAGCCAATATCTTCCATGATACTCAGAAAAAATATTTGAAAATTTCACAATTTCTTCTTATATATGTGCAAAATTTTCACAGAATATAAATAAATTATATTTATTCCTTTAGTGTCAAAAAAATCATGAAATTTATATTAAAAACCCCTTCTTAAAAATACTTCCCCGCTTAAGTCATAAAATCCTTTTACAGTTTTTTTAAGGACCCTTAAAGAAACTCCAAAAAACTGTCGAAAGACAGAATTTGGAGGTGGTGTTTTCGGAAGTTTAGCCAATCCACTTTTTCTCACATTCCGTTGTGGATCTTCCATGACAGCAGAATCAGGAACTCAAGGTAACAACCCGCTGGAGATAAACAAGATCGTGACCGGCATCTATTCTCGAGGCTTCGAGGAAAGAACTTTCGAAGAAGAACCGTCGCGTCTCGAAGATTCGCTTAACGGATTATCTTTACAATGACACTATGTAGACTGCTTCTGCAAAATTGTCTGATGAACAAAGTCGGTCTCCATTTCATCAGTTTCAATTTAAACCACCCAATCAAATTTAAATAGAATTTCCATTACAAATTCTACGTTATCGCGATACGAAACACCCCCTTCTCGACTTTTTTTCTGTAGGTCTCAACTCCTGTCTTCTTTCAACCACGGATAGGGTGAGAAAAATGTACGCAATAAATCGTAATTCCACTTTTTTCAAATATTTGTCACGGTATGTACCTGAAGTTTCGAACGTTCAAATGAACGAAAGTTTTTACTGATAATAATGTAAACTATAAAAAGGGCTAAAATGTTTGTTCATTCATATTGGAATTCATTTATTATTGAAACAGAATTATAATGCATATTTTAAAATGGAGTTGAAACAATATTGATGGATAAAATAAAAATTGGGAAAAATATTTCGTTTATTTGAACGTTCGGAAGTTCAGCTACATTGTCACGGTCCACTCTTGTAGAATGCTTTTAGAAAAGAAAAATTTCATTTATCGCTTACAGGCAGAATTCGCTGGAAGCTATCATCAGTACTAGTTTCTCCCTTTATTCATTGCGTCTATAATGTTTAGCCTCTCCGGCTATTTTAAATATATGTCAATTTGAACGTATTCAATCATATATAGGTTTCAAATGATAAATGATAAATGATTAAACTCTGGCATTTAACACGTAACTATTCAAGCCTTGATGGTGTAATCGGCTGACCACCCAAAACTTTTTAAAAGTAACAGGTCACGGTTCGAATAGTCGCAACGTAAAATTTTTTTCTGTTAAAAAAAATTGACTAGTAGATCGAAAAAATTAACTCCTAATAATTATATTACCTATATCTGGTCAATAACATTAACATCAACAACGTTATTTAAATGAATGTGAGGTCTTTGGATTTAGAACGCTTACAATTTAAACATATTTAACTTGCTCTGATGAATAATAAGATAATGGTAAGAGAATTTAGTTACAGTTATATTTAATAAGATACCAGATATGTCACAACTTTAAAAACTTGCTTAATTGAAGATCAATTGAAACTCCCAGAGTTTACCATGACTCAGGAGAGAGCAGCAGGGTTATACACAAAGTGCCACACATTTTTGAGGCCATAAACTTCGGCGATCAACAGACTGCATCACAGATTATTAAATTGTTTAACATTGTTAAGTTTTTAAATATACGCATCCTAAAAATTTATAGACGATCAAGTTCTACATGCGCACATGTTTTTAGACCCCCTGAGTCAGAAGAAAAAAATGTTTTTACGAAGTTATTCGTCTGCGTAATGTGTAAGCACTATAATTTACAAAAAAAATATCAGATTAAATTGTCCTTTTGCATACTTTTTTAAACACCAAAAAGAAAGGTTACGTTCGTAAATCAGGCTACCTTATGATCAAAGGTTTTGATTCAAGCCATCGCAAATGTTTAAGAAAATCTAAAATTTGAATTTCTAGCCAAACGACACGAGATTCCACATTCGAGCCAAAAACTGCGAGATGAAAAACTAATTCAAGGAAACAAATTATTGCGTTTAAAAGAGCCAACAAAATTATCCTTAAAAATTTTTTCATTAGAGTCAAAATGTTTTTTTTAAAGCTTCGAAGAAGCTATTGAAAATCTAAAATAGGACTTTTTAACCAAACGCCACGACATAAGAAAACAAACCAACATTATCTCCACCTAATGACAAATAAAGATTAAAGAGTGGAACAAATATTAAAATGATGATCATAAATAAAATGTGTGCTTTATTTTAAGATATCGAAATACTTCGTCACGAGCTAAGGTATACAATTTAATGTAATTAATTTTTAAGTAATGTTGTATAATTAATATGAATTAATCTATGCATAAAATTTATGAAATTGAGCTAGAAACGTGCATCTTAACGCTGCACTATCTGTAGTTTTAATATACACCCAATAAGTATGTGCCGACGGAGGCGATGGTAATTTTTTCAATTGTGTTTTCTGCGAATAAAGCGCAAAATACTTGTTCTATGGATAAAAGAGCAAAAGGTTTTGTAGTTTATTCGGAAAAGGTAATTTTCAATATCTTGAACTAAGTTTTGCAAGGTTTTGAATGAATGCTTTTTTCTGCCTAGGCCTACTGTTTAGTGTTTACTTTGGGCGAAAAAGTGTAATATTTAATAATGCAATTGTATTTCATTCAGTAATGTTGTAAATGGTAAGAATGCATGTCACACATTTGAAAAGTGATTCAGAGTATTTGAAATTTTGCTTGACTTTCGAACGGCGCATTTACCAGAAAGAATAATAAATAAATGACTATGAAACTGAATAAATCGGAAGTGTGGCGAGACTATTATAAATTCTAAGGGAAGAAGCTTATTGCATTTCTCATATTTTCCCAAGAACTTGCTATAGAAGTAGAGGGTATTTTGAAATGCACACGCATCGTATAACTCTTCACACTTTATGACTTATGACTATCCGGAAAGTTCGAAAAAGAATATGGTGGGCGTAGAATGTAGACTGTAGAAAATCACATGTGTCACCAAACCTCCTATACATTTCCGCAGTAACCGGCAAAGTTTTATCTCCGTGCAATATATATGGACGGACTTTTCTGTACTATTATACCTTTACATTCTTTAAATCCAAATCTTTTAGTTCCCTCACTTTTGATGAACGTAGGCTTTCTTCTGTAACGTATGCTTTCTTCTGTGATGTATTTTATTTCTCGTCTGTTATTTCTGGTCTCACAATCAGAAGTAGAAAGTACAAAAATATATATTTTTGAAATTCTAATCATACTTAATTTCAATTTCCGAAAGTTTATAAGTACTTTAAAAATGGAAAATTTTCAGAAACAGCTTTAATACTCAGGTCAGATATGAATACCATAAAAGTTTGTACTTTTTTATATTTTGAAGTAGGAGTGGTATTATTACACTGAGAGTTTAATTGTCAACGTATGGGATTTAAATGTGTTCAACAGCAATAAGTACTGTGCAATGAATACGAAAATTTATTGCACATTGTTAAAATTAACCTACTTTTCCTTGAGATTTGTACTGACCTATTTACTTTATTTTCTCTGTGTTTTATGTACAGTATACAGTCTAAAATCGAGGCTTGGCTCAAAGGCTTTCATGTAATGGAGAGTAAGAGGGAATTTCCGAAACAACACGATATCAAAACTTCAATTTACTTTGCAAACACTCAACTTCAAACGAAGCCTGGCGCAGCTTTTTAATTAAAATTGCAAAAAGGGGATGGAATTAATTCCAAAAGTATCGAGTCGATTGAACCTCTCTTTAATTCATACCACGTACAATTTGCTTACGTCAAAAATATTGTTTCAATGTTTCGTTTAACTGTAGCCTGTAGTCAATTAAGAAGTAATTGAAATGATTGTTTGAAATATTAACTGCATTGAATGTTTTAATTGTTTACATGCGCGAGAGTGGCTATCAGTGGGTCGGGTAATGAAATTTTCAAAGTCTTTATTAAGAATATAATGCTAAGAAAGTTAGGGATTTAACACATTTTTACTGTGCAAATATAAGGCCAAATTGCAATTTCCTTATTAGAAGAAGAATTCTAATATGTGTATTGCCATACCATTCACCATGAGAGTATTCAAATTTCATTTTACAATGCCGGTATTGTAATTTTACCTTCAGCTTGTCAACGGTATGAGTGAAGTACATTTAAATATCTTGAGCGTTGTGCCTTGTTAGTTCAGTGGTAACGCACTCAACTTAGAGTTTTTTCGGTTAGGGTTTGATTCTCCGTGCCTGCAAATTTCGATTTTTTTTAAGTATCTTCCAACATACATTTTTTACACTTTTACAGTGTATCTACATAATGAAAACGTCATGCAAACGATTAAGTATAGTTTATAATATAAATCTAAAGTTCTCATCTGACAATAAATTGTTCTTTGATTTTTTAAGTCCTCAAAATATTAAACAGACATTTGAAAATCATTCTTTAATAGTTTATATTTTCCAAGCGTGCTGTTAGTAAATACAAGTGGTGGTAGTGATGCCACAAAATATAGCGACAGTAAGAAACTTCTGAAAGAAAATAGTGGTATCACATACGAGCAGACTGACAAACTATTGTACTATCACAAATTGTTGCACCAACAGCCAATCACTTTTACCATGATCATTTGAAATTCGGAAAGGTTTGTATCCTCTGATTACCCCACGCTCTACCAGACCAGCAAAAATCACAGAGGGTGCAATGGTGCAAAAAGATGATAAAATGTTTTGAATCCAACTCGTCTCAGAATCTAAACAGGATTATTAGAGACAACGAACCTTGGCACTATTATTACGACGTGTCGAACAAATCACAGGGCAGAGTTTGCCTCTTTTTAAATGACTATGGTACTCCAGTGAAAGTGGGAAAATACAGATCTACAAAAAAAAGGTATATCGCAAAATGCTTTGAAAAACTCGCTTTGTTGGCTTGCTTGGGGAAGTCTAGAATGACTCTAATGGATCACGCTCTCTATAATGCATATCGTGCTCTCAGTGATTTTGATTTTTCATTCGCAGAAAAAAGAAACATAACAGAGTTCTGAGATTTTACTAACGGAAGATTAGCATAGTCAATACAACGTATGGTATACTTCAAAACATAATATAAAAGATATACTCATAGGAAAAACAGTAAGTTAACATGAAACTAATATGCTGCTAAGAAGCTTTTACCATACTACAGGGTAAAGTTTCAATTATTGTTATTTAGATTTTATCATAAAATATGAGAGTCACAATGTTGTCCGTTCTTTTTTTGTTCTACATTGTGAGAAATTTTTAAAAATTATTTTGAGGTAGAGGTCCAATGAACACAGCTGATTTCATACCGACTGTTACATATGTCAGTTATATAGATTAAAATATATAAAAAATTCCTAGCAGCATCATGGTCTATGCCTGGCCCTTTTATATAATCATATTTATATCACAGAATGAAGTCATGATAACATTTGTTGCCGGAAATTTTTTAGAGGGAAAAAGTTTTATTCAGACAACTTCACATTTTTCAAAACACATGTGTTGTTATCGAAAAATAAAAGAAAGTTTAACCGATATTTCGTTAAAGTTTATACTGGAAAGTTAATTTTTGTTACAGCGAATCTTTCACCAGAAATCGATGTAAAGTTTATCTTTTGTTTTTTTTTTTTTGATATATCTAATATTTTGTCTGAATTTCGCATTATGTTCAAGCATTTATTGTAAACTTTGACAAAATTGATTTCCTTGAAGTCACCGAATCTCTCGGAGACGAAATATATTGTTCTTTAGAGAAAGTTTAAAAACACGTATTTTTTTAATTATCGAAAAAATGTCTATGAAGTAATTCCAAGTGCGAATTGCCGGAGCTGAATACACGGCTCAGCGTTGTTCCAATTTTGGCAGCCAAAGGTCGGCTAAAGATATTGGGCCAATATCGGCATTTTAATCGGCCCAGTGTTGAGCCAGTGCTGGCAGCCTATATTGGCTATTTATATTTGCCGATCCTCCACCGATGCTTGGCCCAGTATCGGAACTTTATTGCGCCAAGTCTCACTTTTAGTACGGGGAACCATGTTTCACGAGGATCAGCCAAAGTCTGGCCCAGGGATGGCACATTACTGGGCCAAGTGTCACTTTTACCGCGGCAAACCATGTTTTATTTATATCGGCCCATTTTTGAGCGAGTCCTGGCTGCCTATATTGGTTATTTACATTTGCCGATATTTCACCGATTCTTGGCCCAGTATCGGCACTGTATTGTGCCAAGTCTCACTTTTAGTACGGGGAACCATGTTTCACGAGGATCAGCCAAAGTCTGGCCGAGTGACGGCAAATTACTGGGCCAAGTGTCACTTTTACTACGGCAAACAATGTTTTATTTAAATCGGCCCAATGTTGAGCCAGCGCTGGCAGCCTATATTGGCTATTTATATTTGCCGATTCTCCACCGATGCTTGACTCAGAATCGGCACTTTGTTTCACCAAGTCTTAGTTTTAGCACCTGATAAACAAATCTTATACGAAAGATAAAAAAAATTTATTGAAAAATTGTCAAAGTTCACGATGAAATTTGTTAAGTTCTGTCATTAAAAATTGTTAATTTTTATACAAATTACATTTCCTGTCATTGCAACAAGTTGTAAAGCAGGCTACAATGAAAAAAAATGAAATATTACGCGAAGAAAAATTGTAATCGATTTAAATTATTTATTTAAAAATTAGTGTATTGATATTCCTGTTAACTTTTTGTGTATTTTACATTTACACAACTTCACATAATAATAAATAATTAGAAAAAGAGAGCTTAAAATTTGGTTCTTTAACTTTTCTGAACGGCAGCTTATGAGGATGGCTTTTTCACAGAGTTTCAACTTGTCAGTTTAGCGGAGTGGTTAGCACGCCCGACTGCTAGGCGATAGATTTAGGTATATAGATGTAGGTTCGATACCCCGTAGCGTTATTTCCTAATTGCCCCTAAAACAAAATATTTCGTCCACGAAGGATTCTGCGACTTCAACTGTAGAACCTGGCTAATTTGAAATTGACTCGATCTTTTAATGTTTTCAATCTTCAATGATAACTTATCTGAAGACTATCCTATTAATATGGGCCATCATGCACAAGTACTGTTGTTGCTGCGTCGCGGCATGCTTGTCGTGTGCCATCACAAATTTTATATTGGTCACATCATTGTGTGTGAGTTTTACTAATATTTTATCTGCAATCTTCATGATTGAACTGGACTATAGTAAATAAAAAGAAAACAATGAATAAATTAATATTTTCTACTTGAATTCTTAAAATGCTTGGAAGAAGCGATACAAGCATTATCAGATTTTCATGGCTGACGTGAATGCGCGGTAGAAGAAAGAATGCAGGAGATCGACAGATCGCTGAAAGTCGCTTAGATCGGCGGCGGCCGCCCAGCAGTCTACCTCTGGTAGAGTATGGGCACGGGGCCGTACGTGTTTGGAGTACCACACCGGCGATCCACCTACCTTAAACTCCTTTCCCCCACCGCCATGACCTGCAACCGTATCTCCTTCCCACCCCGAACCCCGCGGAACCTCCAGCCGCAGCTACTGAATGCTCACGGAGCCTCCACACCTCATACCAGTTTTATGCTATATAAGCTCTCACCTGCTCTACTCCCACTTTGTAACTTAAATTTTGGCTCGATTGATCAGTAATCTTGAATATTTTAAGATCCTTGGCCTATAGCAGAGGCCTCGAAGTGTCTATAGCATACGAAAATAAAAGAGACAAGATACAGTTGCCTGTAAGAGACAGATGCAGTTCATTTGAACGATTGCTAAAAAATATAAGTTGAATAAAGTGAACATAAAATATTCACTATATTTCAGAAATGCTGATAGAGTCTACTCCTAACGAGAAAAAAGGCTATTCATACCAAATTTTCAGTAAAAATAACCCCTTTTCCCGCTCCCCTTTTCGTACCGAAAAAATCCGACTATCAATATTATAAGCTCTGTGAATTAAAACTGTAAACGCAATAATGTTTCAAGCTTAAGGTCAGCTTTGAAAACTTGGGGAATTGACAATTTTGAACTTTTTTTTGATGATGTGAAACTCTTTTGCTAACAGGCCCAAATTTACTTGGAGAAGTTTCGTTACCTTCATCACATTTTAACTGAAACAGTTACGAAGTCAACAAGTACAATTAGATGCAGGATACAGCTTAAGCTGTTAATCCATAGGATAAAACGTATTGATCGATAGGGAAAATTTCGGTCGTAAGTTTCCAATGCTCGCAATTACATTGCGGGACATTGATGCCCGATCGTGTACCGTGAAAAATTTGTGACTGCTGACCCGGCCTTTGCATCAGTTTGTCGTTCTCAATCTCTCGCCGTCGACCTTTTATCAACCTCCTTGCTTTAAACCATTTCACCTCCACCCAAATCCGATACCGTTTCGTTCCAAGTCTAGCCACAACCTTCCATCACTGAAAGTATCGCAGACAAAAAAGGAGCCTATTGGTCACTGAGCTCAGCCAATCTCTTCAGTTCAGGAATTGGGGATATCAGCATGATATAAGCTGGCAATATTTGAAGTATAAACCCATACTTTCTATAGAAAATATAATATCACACTGAATAAATCAATGTGTATTAAATTGAATATCTCAAATGTGTATGAAATCGCCATTAAGAGCGTGTATGAGTGAAAATAAGAGTTGAAAATATCATACCCCGAGAATATTTTAAGCTTGTTTGTTGGAGGAACAATTTGTTTAATTTCAGGATTTTGTTAATTATTTTTTTCGACAATACCCTGTGTCTCATTTATTTTTACTTTAGACTAGATATTAAAATAAATTCAATTAAATATGAGTAAATGTTATCCGCTAACGTGTACCCTACCATACTATTTCTTATTTATGGCAATATATCTTTTAAATGAAAGATTAAGGAAATATTATTAAAACATATATAACTTCAGAATAAAATTAGTTCCAACATTAGAACATAAAGTTTAATTTTTTATCATTATAATCACAGAGTATTCTATCATTCTTAAATGTCCCTTAGGTTTTAAAAATAGAAAATTATTGAATATACTTTAATACATGAAAATTTACTTACACTTAAAATGTCCCTATTTGACATAAATAACCGATTAAGAACCCCAAAAAAAAATCGTACAACAATTGGATGCCATCCGGTAACACTTGTTTCTTTTTAGAAGAAGCATATTTCAGAGGAGAGCTTATGGAAAAAAATAATAAATAAATGTACTACTCACATGTAAAACTCTTGATTGATAGGTTAATCCGATATAAAAATATGCTTTTAAACCACAAAAAATTGTGGATAATCTTGTCATACTCAAACAAACCATTTTTCACTGAGTGAAGTTAGTTGAAAGAAATAAAATAATCGATATTCCAATTTTTTTTTTTATTTAAAAATAATTTTGAATAGCTTTAAAATTACTTGATTACACAGTAAAGACTCTGGGATAAACTTTGTTGCAAGAAATTTTAAGATGGTGTTCCATCTCGCTCGTAGTTGGAGTACGAAACTCGTCAATAGCTTTTGTCGCAAAACTGTAAAAATATTTGACACTAGGTGACTTTTCGTACCACAAGTCCGAGGGAAACGATACCTTGTGAAGTGGTACCATTCACACTATCAATACTAATTTTTGTTGCAGGTATATAGTATCCTGAAATTAGCGTTAGATTCACACTTTGTTTTCACTGTATTCTTAATTATATTGTAAATAACAAAAAAATATTCTTATTTACATGTACGAAGGTTCTAAAATGAGATTTAATTATTATTTCCACGAAAGCAGTTTGAGTTCTTATGCGCTATGCTAAACCGACCTGTATGCCAAATTTAATATACAAGTATGTCAATTTCACTACATAAATAATGTGTGTTATACATTCACGCGATTAACGTGACATTCCTGCGCATAATATGCGGCAAAACACTGATGGACAAAGTGAGTAATAAGATAATCCTCCAAGAATTCGGTGTGCAGGAGACACTAATTGACACATAATAAAGAAATTTACTAAGATTGTTTGGGCATGTTGAGAGAATGAAAGATGAACGGCTCACGAAAGAAATGCATCAAGGTAAAGTAAGTGGCATTGTGCCCAGAGGCAGCCCGCGGAAGGAATGGTTAGAATGCATAAATGAGACCCTAATTCGAAGAGACATAAGAAGTCATTGAAAGACAAGAGCTTGCATGAGAAAATGCATGAACTTGAAGAAAGCTAGAAAGGTATGCCAGGACAGAAAAGTGTAGCGACAAATAGTTTATAAAAAGAGTGTCAGTTTAATGAATTACGCCTGAAACAAAAGACCTTGGGTACTAATGGGGCCCGAGTGGGCAGCCTCACAGAATAACTTTGTGAGGCTCTTCAATTGGGGTGATCGCCAGAGAGATTGATCAGCAACTTGGTTTGGAGTAGTGTTGCGAAGCAAACGTATTATTTAAATAAATAACACGGGAATTCTAGATCAATCTAAAAATATAAACACCTTCCCCACATTATTCCCTTCCTTACCGAATGAGTCACGCATGCCCCGAAAGGGAAATGGCTTAATGGTATAATAACATTTCAGTAGTGGTAGTGCATATTTGCGGCATACACATCTATATTAAACCTCATGCAGATTTTTCTGACAGTGCATAGTAAATCTTATATTTAAGTACCGCACACATTTTCTTGCAGGTACATCGGAGAAAGCTCCATATAATCTGGTTTTTCTGCAAGCATAATTTTTTCTTCCGCTTTTTTTAAGGAATCACCGGGGTCCGAGGTTGGCGCCATGTGGTTTGAGCTTTAGCCATCATCTACAAAATGCAATGCAGCCAGAAATTATGGTCAAGAAAACAGCCGAGCGTAGAG
Organism: Belonocnema kinseyi; assembly: GCF_010883055.1. Lineage (NCBI taxonomy): Eukaryota > Metazoa > Arthropoda > Insecta > Hymenoptera > Cynipidae > Belonocnema > Belonocnema kinseyi. The sequence continues at coordinate 139,870,266 of NC_046657.1, read as the reverse complement.
CCTGGTTACGCTTTAGCATATTTACTATCATAAAAAGAGTTAATCACAATTGGGCAAAAAGTTTTAGTCATAAATACGTAGTTGGACAGGCCAAGACTGGATCTATAGAAAACACAGCCTCAGCAATCAAGCCTTGAGTCTTGCTATAGTTGTAAAGCAATCTTTAATCCGATTAAAACAGTTATAAATGACTAATTACTAATTAATTAACCTTCTAGATAGTGTTATATATCTGTTTAGTCTTTCGTCTAAAAATATCTATATTGAACTTAAGTCTAAAGAAAAAGTGCAAAAACTCATTTCGAGTGCTTGGAGTTGTTCCGATGAAGAACGTATAGTCTTCTAGATAGGCACATCGAAGGCAACCTAAACGATAATTGGCGTCAATTAATTTTGATACTAATTTTCTGTAGCGGTTGTGACGATAGAACGAAACGGTGACGTAAACCAATCAACGCCCCAGCATGGCAGCGGTGGCGTTGTGACTGCAATTTGTTTCCGGAAACCAGGAGTATCGGATTGATGCCTCTAACCAAGCTGTGCGCCGTAAAAGCAGTCCTGTATTTAATTTCGCATTACTGCCCAAAGTTAACCGTCCACCCAGAAAATGAAACCGTAACATAAAGGAAAATACCACAAATAATAATAATAAAGATGCATTTAGCCTTTGCAAAAATATAGATATATGTTCTTCGCTTTCCAAGTTCTTATTGAATTTTCTGGGAAAGTTAAAGTAAAAGAGTTCTAGTTTTCATTATAGTATAATCAAGTTAACAGTTCTATTAGCATTTGATGTGTCCCCTAAGAGTTTACATTTTTTCTTAAACCTTCTTCCTTATTCCTTTAAACACCCCCGCACACTTACTTGATGGTGGGAGGGGGACCTACAGTTTAAGGTGGGTTCCGAACCACTCAAAGCAATAGCTTTAAGTACTTAGAGAAACTTTTTCTCTAGACGTACCGGTCCCACGTCTCTCCGGAGATTAACAACTTCCTTTCTAGGCTAGTGTCACCGCATGGGCCGCCGAGGCTCTTCCAGAGTGCAAGGCGGGAATCGAACCCACAAGCCGACGAAGTGGGTCCAAAGGTCTTTAGCCCCCACGACTATTATCCAATTTTCCGATTTACCAGATGTAGCCGAATCTGTGAGGGCCCATTTACGAAATTCTAGATTTTGTTACGTAATGAGCCAGCCTTCGAAAGTTAGCTGCTCACTCTCTAATTTTAGAAGTCACCTTCGAGTGATCATTAAGGATTCTGATATTTCTTGTATTTATCAATTTCCTTGGCCATTCATATCTTAATAAATTAACGAAGCCTTCGTATGCAGATCTACTTAAGCCTAAACCAAAAGCACGTCTAATTGAAGCTGTTGATGTGATTTTTCTATGATTTTTTTAGGCTTTTAGATTAACTGCACTCTGATTTATTTTAAAATCGTCTAAGAATTTTCAATTTTTTTACAGTATCTTCGTGGTAGAGTTTCATATACACATTCACGGGTAATATCTAGACTTTAAATGTCATGTCCATGTATTAAACTGGTAATAGACAGATATTATATTACAATAAGGATATACTACCCCTGATAATCGGTATAGATTTTTCAATAAACGCAATTATGTGACTATAAAATAAAAAAATTGTACAAATTACATTAATTAATCAAATATCTCAAAAAATGACTTTGAGAGGTAGGTTTCCCATAAGAAAAGTACGACCTGTAGAGAGTAGTTAAAGATCAAAGAGTAGATTATACGTCACAAGCTACGTTGTGCAGAAGATAGAATTTTACTCATACACATTACATATTACAAGTCGACGAAAAAGGTAACCAATGTTAGAAAGAACAGAAGCAGAAACAGGGGCGAATCCGGAGCATTCTATTTTCTCAGGTCTTAGAAAGCTATATTTTAGGTCTTATTATGATTCAGAGAATCTTAATTGCCGCGTAATTAACGTCTCGTATTATTTTTTCTTCGTTACCAGTTCATAAATTTATATTAAAAAAGACTCGAGAACTTTAGTCTTATGATATTTATCTTAGAAAAGAAGCAACTGATACAACATTTTAATTGCTCATTGGTTAGTCTTGAGAGAACACTATTTCCTTCCAAAATAGGGAATATACTTTCACCACGAAAACATGTTCGCAATAGTTTTGAATAACTATCTTCGAAGTTACACCAACAAACAGTTTTGAACAAGGCGGCGTGAAACTAACCGCAGCGTCCAATTACTTGGATTGTTTAAGGTCTTTTAACAATAATGACTTCTTCCAGATCCTCAAGTTAAAGTTACAAAAGTACAATTTGAGAAAAATTTTTTCCGAAGGTTTGAGTATGATAAAACTTTTAGCATAATCGTTTTTTATGTGATAAATACAGAAAAGCTTCAGGATTTTTTTATAGAAGAATCGGATAGAACCGTTGCATTAAGAATTTTGAATGTGGTTATAATTCCGAATGTATTGGCCAACTAGGTGCACCATTTTTCTCTAAATCTATTATAAAAACAGCTTGAAGTTTTCTTCGAAATAGTAAAAACTACACTGTCTTATAAGCATAAGTAGATTATAAGAAACGGTGAAAATAAATTGAATTTCCGCTTCTTTTCATATTTAGGTGAAGGGTTCGAGAATGCGTGTCTGGTTAAGAGGACCGAGGCCGATATAAAGAAAATGCACTGCGTAGCACGGTGCTCTCCTCTTCGGGCGTACGTAAGGAGGTAAGGACGGGTTTCCGATTAAGGCCTTATAATTGACGTCTCGGGCCCCCCGTCTGGCTTAGTCACCGACAACTGGAAGAATGGCCGGCGGACCGCTTTTGCACTGCGGATCAACGAACCGCTGAATCGAGATGCTGTGCTCGCTCACGTTTTCTCGCCAGTTATCAGCGCTCTGCCAGCGGTTTCGCCACCCTTCTTGCCCTTTCACCCTCTTCGATCACTTCCGTCGACGAGCTCCTGCCTGCTAAGACGATAGCTTCGTCATCCTGACCCGATTAGGAAATATATTTCCCTCAGATTTGTCGATCAAAGAAAAACGGGTTTCGATTACCCAATTGATAGAATTCTAAGGAATTTCGCACTTCTCTCCGCGAATGTTGCTTCTGAATTCATTCTCTAATACGTATATTATACATATCCAAAGAGGGCCATTTGTAAAGATGGTCAATTTTTCAAGTAGCTGTTCAGCGCTTTCAGCTATTGAAATTCAATACGATAAGTTAAGTAGTACAAGGAAAAAATCTCTACTAACACTTGAGTAATCAGAATGCCTCCCTCAAGTAGGAGATAAGTGTCTGAGATGGGCTTCTTGACAAAATAAAAAAATCATTTTATTTATCACTTGATATTAATCAATTTTATTGGTAGTATACTGTTTAAATATTGATGTACTTTGATGAAGCATTATATATGCAAATCGCGTCATAAAACGTAAAATAAGCATTAAATAAAGGCAATTATGAAATAAGTACTAAAAAGGTAAAAAAGAGGTCGAAATTTATAAAAAAATAGTACAATCACAAATGTTATTTACCGCACAACAAGAATTAATTGATACTATGAATCGAAAAACCTTTATTAAGGTTAGATTCCAGCCATACCAGTTAATTAATATCAATTTATTTTGAATTAATATAAAATCCTTTTTACTTTATATTTTTGCTGATCTACTTGCATCATTGAAATGAGTTTTTTTTAAATAACTAAAAGTCTACTAAGCTACAATAACATGTTTATACAAAAATATTAAAAGAGGGCCGTCTTAGGAGGAGAACACCTACTTAGGTATTTTTTTAAAACCCTGATATTATTATGTTTAAGCCATTGAATATTAACTATAAAATATACTTGATTGCTCATTCTTAACTAAGAACATTGACCCTGATCATTTCTAAACAATATCTACACAACATCTATACAAGTTATAAATGATATGATCAGCTTGATACATTTTTCTATTTGAGTATTATTCTGACGAAAAATATAAAATAATATCCCCTGAAATTGGTATAAAAATGAAAATACAAAAATTGGAATATTAAAAATTATTTATCACGTCTTAGAATATTTATTTGAGATTCTATAATGTTTATACAATGATTTGTATACAATGATTATAAGCTTATTTTAACATAGGGGTATTAACAATATTCATCACTTGAGTGCTTATATTTAGAAAAAAATTATTTCCGAATCAGAAATAAGAAAATATTTTGATGATAGAAGAGGAAATACCAGGAGGTACGATGTACCTTACGTTGTTAAGTTATTTATTGAGCGAGAATATGGCATGAAATGCAACAAAGGGGAAGAGTTACTTTAAAATATGGTCATCCTGAGTTCCAGAGCCATGTCGAGACGCTAGAGACTGATAAATATAAATGGTAGAAGTTGAAAGAATTAAGAAGATTTTTAGGATGCTTGATGGTAACACACTCCTCGAGTATCGCTGACCTGCTTGCCGCGACATTACCCGCCAGTATTCATTTTGGAACACCCACCTCGAAAGTAAGGACTCTACATGGTGTGTCAAAGGCTTCAATGCAGCTGCACGAAATTAATATTAGCGTATGCGCACTTCGAAGCACATTTATTTTGCGAAATGACGCAAATGACGCGCATGCGCACTTTATACATATACCTTAGTATTTTTAAGTAACTTTGCACACCAGTAGAGTATTAATGATTTTATTGCATAAATATAAAGTATACATTAAAGCAGTTGTCGTGCCAAAATTCAGATATCTGAAAAAAATAGTTTCTCTATGACCTAATGAATCAAAATATTATCACTGATGTAATTCCAAATAAAAAACATTTTTTATGAAAAATATAACAAAAAATTTATTTTAACAATGTTTTTTGCAATTGAATTTTTTCTAACTATCGCTTCTTACGAGTTTTGAAGAATAATTGCATTTTCATAAAAGACGGCTTATTGTTTTCGGGAAAACATTCTCTACAACTCTTTTGTTTCCAAGTTTGAAAGCAAATTTTTCTTTGACTTCTATGTCTTCTTCTATGGCTCTAAATCGTTAAAACAATTTTTTCAAGAGCAATTTTTTAAAACAAATAAATATATTGTAAGATTATTTAGTTATTTTAAAAATTAGAAACAGTAGAATAGAATAAGTAGAAAGAATAAGCCGTCATTTATTAAAATGTGATCATTTTTCAAAAATGAGTAAGAAGCGACGGTAAAAAAAATCATTTACAAGAAACCCGGTTAAAATTAATGTTTTTATTTGAAATGAAATTATTTATAATATTGTAATTCCTAAAATAATAGAAAAATTATTTTTTTGAGATATCTGAATTTTGGCACGACAACTACCTTAAGAAGATAAAAGCGTGTTGTTTTTATAATCTCAAAACCTTTTTTTTAAGTTGCAACATGTACAGTTGATGAGGTATCCTTCAAAAACGATTCAAATAGCGGTAAAATATAAATAACAAAAGTTCATATTCTTATTTCTGATGATAAGGTTCTTAACCAGGTAAAATTAATAAATAATTTTTTATGTTAATTTTTCTGCTTACTGGTACAGCCAATATTATTATAATATTGATTATTCTTAAGATTATGACAAAAATGCTCTCTAGCTTCCCTGGAATGCGAGCCCAGGTCTTCATTGCTACATGGAGACGAGAATACGAGTAGTTTCTTCACAAATCCCTAAAATTTTGAATGTCGATGTCATTCCTTATACTTATAAGATTTTTAAATTTTCCAAATAAAAAAGTTCATATTTTTGGTTTTGATGTTAAGGCTCTTGACCAGACAAAATTAATAATTTTTTAATGTGAATTTTGCTTCTACTAGTCCAACCAATATTCTTTATAGAATATTTATTCTTAATTTTACCTGGTCAAGGGCATATACATATAAAATAAAAATATAAACTTCCATGTTTCGAAAATTTAAAAATCTTACAAGTATAAGGAATGACAATGATATTCAACTTGCAGGGGGCTGTGAAGAAAATATTCTCGACTTTCTGGGTTAGAGCATCACATCGGCAAATCTTTTTTTTCACAATCTTAAGAATAATCAATATAATATTATTGATTGGACCAGTAGACAGAAAAATTAACATACAACATTATTAATATAAATAATAATCTTAAAAATTAGTTTTAAAAAATCATAAACAGATTGGACGGAAAATCACCATACGGGATCGGAGATTTGTTAAAAAAAGTGTAAAAAATGGTTCAATAATTTTTCTCGCATGGTTTTGCCAAAAATAGCATGCGTTACACATGCGCACAGAAAATTGACACTCGGGTGGTCTGTAGTGCATTCTGAATTTCTGACTTTACCAATGGTAATTTCAAAATTAAAAAATGTGATTTCAAATTTGTAATCCTTAGCTCTAAATTCAAACAACTCAGAAGGCCGTTTGTATCGAGTATAGAAAAAATATGCTGACTTCTTGGCACTCTTCCTTCTACCATTATGCACCCCTATTTTTTCAGGCCGCAAAATTAAGTAACCATGCTCATTGATAACAATTATAATATATTTATGGCTAAATCCGCCATAGAATTTCTTTGTCGCTCGTCCCGTCAAATCCATATACAGTGAAATTCTTCTTTTGCGCCGATTTTAAGGCTGACGGTGGGTGGGGATTAACTTATTTTAGCCCGCTCCGCTTTTGTTTGTTCCAACCTGAGAGCTCGCCTGAATGATAACCGCAGAGCCCAAGCAACCCGCGCAGCCCCTATTACACCTACCTGCGGTGCGGCATCAATTCTCGGAAGGGCTATAGAAGAGATGGCTATTGAATATTTTCACTGTATCAACTATTATAATTGTCAAAATGAATATAACCGTGAAGTGTAATTTGAAGTTTAAAGGTTTACCTAAATTCTTAGACAGTGGGCATTTTTGTAATGATTTCATTGTTAAATCTGAAATTATCACAAACGATTTCTCCGTGCAGAGTTTGGAAAAGTGTCCTTATTTTCCTTCATTAAGAATCTCACTCCCCAAATCCAGAGTTTCTTGATGCTCTAAATGGGATGATGTCTTGCATTTGTTAACCTAATGGGATAAAATTATGGGAACCAAAAAGCACCTTGTATTTCTCATTTATTGTACATGGGAAAAAACCAATGATATAAATGAGGTAACTTTCTAAAATTTTAATAAAGTCTAACGCCCATCTCGACAATAGTTTTGAACAAACTAAAAAAGGGTCATGTCGAAAATTAAACTTATTAAAAATCAAAAATGGCGGCTATCATCATTTTTGAAAAATAAATGAAATATGTTGGCATTTTCGACAACAATTACTGAAAAATCGCTCATAAGACCATTTTTTTCTTTAAAAAGTCCACCTATTGATAAAAATAAGTCACAGTTACGTAAACCTGAACATTCTAAAAAATAAGAAAAATGACTCCTAACTAAATTATCAAAAAGATTGTTTTTTAACACATTTTAGTTCAGACTTTTTAGACTTTGTGACAAAATCAAATAATCAGGAAATCAAATTGCGAAATTAAATACAAACCATTTTTACAACAAGAAAATAATGTCTAACAAAATTGTTAAAAAATAACATTTTGTTACCACTTTTCTTGAATTTTAAGGACACGTAGGTAATTTAGCAAAGTTTTCTTTACATTGCAGTCTTCAGATTTACAGCATAAATCTTAAAGTTGGGGTTAACTCACCTAGCGTGTCTCCAGCTGAGTCTTCCAAAGTAATCTTTGGTTTGCCACGGTGAGTTTATCCCTGTCCCAGTTACCCTGCTGACTGTTACCCCACTTAGCCCATTACGTACAACAGCACCTTACTTCAAGTTTTTTCTGTGAGCTTATTCCTACTAGATGCACTTGCTTTGCTAATAAATATATTTTTTTACACGCAGGAAAATAGCGGGATAATTTTTGTTGCAGCTCACTTCTTATGTTCTCAAAATGAGAATACTTCAACATTTGAGAATAGGTATTTTTCTGTGTACATAATGCGATTTTTTTTTAATTCTATTAGCTCGCAATTTTTATCTTTCAAAATGTTGCGTAGCATACATAACTATTTATTATCAAATATGAAAAATGGTCTATTGCCCAAATTTTAAGTTAATTTTCAAAATGCAAAAATGTTTTTTTTAAATAGTTAACACCACCATTTTGAATTTTCGAATAAATGTTAGTACATAGGAAATTCGAGGGACTTTTTAACCATATATAAATATTACCTAACTGGGAGGAAAATTGCATCGTAAAAATATAAATATCAATACAAAAAGTTTTCTCCAATTTATTTTGCCCACTTATAAAACCGATTCAATAATTTTAAAATAAAATTTAGAGATAGTTAATTATTTAAACGTAAATCGTAATCCTGTGTTATTATATTTTTCGATCTTATTCTTGTTTATTACCTTCCGTGAGTGGTTGGTTTACCGACTGAAAAGAGGCACGTGTCGCAAAGTGGACTTGACAAGCATTCAAGAGGTTTAAGTATAATTATATATTGTACTGTCGTAGCGCCATCAAATCCTGAGGGACATGAGCACTCAAGTGAGAGCGATAATGAGATAAGGCGTGAAAAGTTTTCCGAGCGAGATGAGAGTATCGGATTTTATATGTGCATACACAATGAACACCTACCCTCTTGAAACTTCTATAGAGAACTACGTACGCAAGTGCATCCGTCGAACTACAAAGTAAGCGAGAGCGAGTTCAGAACTCCTCGGCGTCACGTCGCCGAAGCAACGCCTAAGTAGTATAAGTGTACGGGCAGAGTATCATAGAATAAAAGTTTAAATCGTTCGCTGCTTTCCAGGTATAAATTATAATGAATTGTCACACTCACAATAAAGTCTCTTTTTTCTCCAAAAGTGTGTCAACTGCATAAATATACTGCACTAAAAACTACATTCGAAGGGCTAAATTTCAAACCAAAATTCTTCACAGCTCCACGCCGAGTCACAAAATGTCATCTCATTTGACTTCTACATAGAAAATCTAATATTTATCTTTTTGTGAGAATCGAGACGCGAATGGAGTGTGATAAGAATTCTGGTATCGTATTTCACGAGTATTAGTCAGATGACATTGTACTAAAACTAAACGTTGTATTATTTGGAGAGAGCCGCAGAAAAAAATACGGCATGGGTTGTCAGAAGTTTTGAACACAGTCCAATTTATCCGGTAGTTCAATATGACGAATTATAGCTCGTCATTGAACGTGTGTTCTGTGAAAAAGTAAGCACGCATGGGTATGAGTATATGGATGTGTAGGACGCACGTGGTAACTTGCAAATCATTACAGATCGCGAGTTCCTCGGTGCATTATCTATTTCCTTTCTTTATAACAGAGAGCCGCTCTAGACACTTATCTCATTAAATCAGTATTTTATATCGTCTGTAAATCATGCAAATGTGTGATAGAATGTACGAAGAACCACCTGGGTGGCGTTCTTTGATATAAGTAAACGAATAATGATACGTTGATTGTGAGATAAATGCCAGTTTATATGTTTGGATTACTAATTTAATTAAGAATAGTTACAAATCAATCACAACAACAAAATTCACACAAATCGTATTCTGGGATCTAAAATGGGCTTAAGGAACTAGTACACAAACAAAGACCCTTTTTCAACAATTATTTTTTGGTAGTAGACTTTATTACATAAAAGTGGCTTTCTCAGCATATTATAGTACATATTTTTAAATGTAAAAAGAAATTTTTAAATCTTTTTTCATGACTTCGATTTTCATTCGACGGCCACGATAACTCCACTTTGGCTTATCCGAAACAAAAAATCCAAAAGGATTCTTAAAAAGCACATGCGTGGGTATCGGATGAACCTCAATTATTAAAAAATATTAAAAAATGAATTAATGGTAGAAGTTTTTGTGTTTTTGACCATATTTTGCAACATAAATTGTTTTAAAAAATTGTTAAATGTTCATGAAAAATTATGATCGAGGGTCATACGATAGCGATACACCTTATCAAAATTTCCTCCAAGTTTGAGACAAATCGGCCTAGTAGATCGGCCGGAATCGTGGCCGCCAGCTTAAAAAATACTGTTTCGAGAAAAACGCGTTCAGAATTTAACCCTTCGAAGCACAGCGTATCATAAATGATACACAGAATAAATGTAGTTATGGGCAGTTTATGGGGACTAGAACAGTGAAACTCAGTAATTTTGGGTTTTCGGGGACGCTGAAAACGAACCCGACGTCAAAATTGCAAAATTCAAAATGGCGGATGCAATATGGCGGGCGAAATATATGAAAAATGATCCGATATGCTTAATGTTTGCTACTCGGGGGTTTTCAGGGTCTCGGAAAACGAATCGAAACTCAGAATTGAAAAATTCAAAATGGCGGACGAAATATATGAAAATTGATCCGATTTGCTTGATGTTTGCTACTCGGGGGTTTTCAGGGTTGCTGAAAACGGATCCAAATTACTAAAAAACCCACACTAATACTACCGGATAAGTACTAAAGAAATTTTCAATTAGTTTTTCAGGATATTTTTTTTCGTTCTCGCGGCGCCAGATCCAGTTCACGGAGACCGACCTTACATTAAAAGTTGGTTCATGCACACCGTGCGTTACGAGCGCTTCGGGGGGCCTCGCGGCGTATTTCGGTTTTCAGACACTTTCAGCACGCTTTGAGGTAAATGTTGGTTTCTATCCTATTTTTAGATGTATATAGTGACCAAAAATTAGAAAAATTTTTTTTTGATTTTTTGAAAAATTACACAGCCACACAAAAAAAGTGTGCGGTTCTGGTAACAAGACACACGTATTCCTATGGATTTTGGGCGCTGAATTCAAATTCAGTATCAAAAATCACCCATCACGTCATGGTTGAGCCTTAACCTCAAAAAATGACGAAAAATCATGCACTGAGGCAAATAAATTTCAAAATAATGCCAGAGATGCAAATTTTCACTTCAAAAACATGTCGACAACTGTAAAGGATCAACCCTTGGCTGATATCAACTTATTTAACATAATTTTACCCAACAGAACCTGACCTCACCTAACCTGAATTAACAGAAATTTATTGAACTACACGTAAAGCTCTGGAAGTATATTTTCCCAGTAGCAAATGTGTGTTACATCGAATGGGTCAACTCGAGCCTAACCTAGAAATAAATGTAACCTAGCCTAACCTAACCTCACGAAACACAATTAAACTGATTGTGTCGTCCCGTTGTGTTTGCGGTACCGTTTCAATCAGCTTCGGCTTAACCTACACAGAGGTTTAACCTATCCTAACTTAACAAAACCTGACCTAACCTAACTTAACTTCATGTAACACAATTAAACTCATTGTGTTGTCCCTTTGTGTTTGCGGTACCGTTTCATTCAGCTTCGGCTTAACCTACATAGAGGTTTAACCTATCCTAACCTAAC
>NC_046657.1:139827708-139858761 GCF_010883055.1 Belonocnema kinseyi | reverse complement strand
GTTAAAAATTTAGACGCACATTACTCATTTGAAGAAACTTAGAACTACAAGTAGAATTGACCCCATTTCAATCAACCTGACAATGTTTGTATCAATTAAAATGTAGAACTGTAACTTAAACATGCAAATGAATAAGAGTTTTATTCAACATTTTTTTCTCTCTGCTTTTCTTAGGCTTAAGGGATATATTTATATTTGGTTAGGGTAGGTTAGGTCAGGTTTTTTCAGGTTAGGATAGGTTTGATATCAGGCAAGGGTTGATCCTTCACAGTTATCGACATGTTTTTGAAGTAAAAATTTATATCACTGGCATTATTTTGAAATTTATTTGCCTCAGTGCATGATTTTGCGTCATTTTTTGAGGCTATGGCTCAACCATGACGTGATGGGTGATTTTTGATACCGAATTTGAATTCAGCGCCCCAAAATCCATAGGAATACGTGTGTGTTGTTACCAGATCCGCACACTATTTTTTGTGAGGCTGTGTTATTTGTGTACTAGCCTCTTAAGATTTTTTTTAAAGTCGTATATTTTCGATAACCAAATTTTCTTTCCGTTGTAATATACACTTGATAATATGGTTTTGGACATGTGCTCACGCATCTGTTATTTTTCTCAGTTGAAGCGTGAAGAATGTCCTGTTACGAGGAGGACGTGGATCGAGAATAGGATTTTTTACCTCGTCATAAAAAATATTGCATTGCAGAACATCTAAGCCCAGGACTTCCATAAAAATATTATTACCTGACGTTTAGTATACAGAGAGGTTATTGTTGAATAAATAAAGTAGAGCCAAGGAGGTAACGCTCAGGCTATAAATGTTTTCATATTCATATTATCTTCTGTTAGTATACTAAAGAGTTCAAAGGAGTACTAACTTGTCTCAAAAAGTATATATATTACCGTTTTCAATCTAATTTACTGATTAAAGATGACTTTGAATAAAAGCATTTAATTTAAAAAAAAATTACACAAATAAGATATACCCCATTTAAAGACCGAACACGCAGAAAAAAGAAATGTAATATTTACTAATCAAGAATTGTAAAGGATTTCTTGTAACCGTAACAGTATAAACTGCTCTTAATAAGGGGGTGAAAATGTCAAAATCACTTAGCATTTCGTAAATGTCTCATTGAAATTAAGGTTAATTCAACGGTTATCCTTCAGTAAAATAAACCTCTATTCCCTCGTATTGCATACTGAACGACATGTAAAATCCACTGAACCGAGATTACAATAGTAGTGCAGTGGACATTACCGAAATGTCGGTACATGCTACTGATCCGATCGGTTTACTTAACTCGCCCCTAAAGTCGCAACGCAAACTATCCGCGCGGAGCACCGGTCGAATTCACGACGCAGTCGGCAATGAATGGATTGCATCACCTAAAAAACATTACTTTTTGACATTTCTGTGACAGTCGTCATATTACTCCACATTCTCACTTAGCAAGGAAGGGGTTTTATAAAAATAGCACCATTTTGGATGGCACAACTTATTCACAGATTGTGTTCACTCGAGAGATTATTGGAGCAAGACGTGTTTTTGTTCCGTGACTGTTTCAGCTGACATATAGATATGATGTGAATGCTACAATTTTTGTTGTGTACCGCGATGGCATGGTTGCGTATTCAGAAGTCGTTCCCGAGTTCACCACCCTCAGTTACAAATGCATTTCAAAATTATTTTACAGCTCGCAACTCGTATACTAGTGTAGTGGTTAAGACTGTTGACTTGCGTGCTTAGGTTTATGCGTTCGAATCCCCCCCCCCCCTCCATTGCGTGCGAAAATTTAATTGTATTATAAGCATTATAACTTACAAATAACGATTAATTATAAGTATATCCGAAAATATTTATAAGAAATAACCGTGCTCTTATTTATTAATTATTTTTTAGCAATACTTTTTCACAACTTATAGTAATTACTTAACTGTAGTCTACGCCGATAACATAATTCAGATCTCTTTATATTATTCGTTAAAGTAACATGATAATTCGTAAATACAGTATCCAGGGACTGTACAGAATAAGGACTGGATCGGTAAAATCTACTGATCCGCAGGTCAGCACCACTTGAGAATCGGTACTAGTAACCATCATTGATAGTCATTCTTATTTGCCTATAATTGTCACGTTTGTTGAACTGTCATTTTGTCCAAATACGTACTAGGAAGATTGGTAGATTTAACTTGGTTTTCAGTGAAATGTAAGGTTCTTTTTTCTGCGTGAAGGTATTTGAAATCTCATTTCTGTTTCTTCCCGTTTTGCAAAAATATTTAAAATCAATATAGGTTTTGTATAGATTAATATATGCGTCAAAGGTATATGTCATCATTTATTGTCGAGCAGCTGATTAAAAACAACATAATATTATATTTATAGTCCACGGAAACTTTATTATAAAAACCATGTTACCTAAAAGTGAAATATATGCTTGGGAAATATTGTTCCTCACATTGAATTAGTCTTTAATTTCAATAACGCTATATTTTTCGAGTGTTTACTAATTATTTTTCTATCTATCAAAATAAACGTTATTATTTCGCAAAAAAAGTAGAACTCTTGTTATTTGACAGAGAAGAATATTCACAGATACTGAAAACGAGGCAAAAAAGTCCTGTTTCCGAGATACATAATATCGCAAATGTATGAAATGATGCCAGTGAAATCTAATTCCAGAGTTTGTACAAAGGGATCAAAGATAAAGGTTCAAAAAGATTTTTCTTTCACAAGCACATTTATTTACCTTCATTTCGGACAGGAAGACAATACTGTTATCATACCCACAATACAGAATGACGCATAAGTTGACTGTAATGATTACTTAAGATTCAAGAGCCCTGAGTATCACTTTTTCTTAGTGCCAAGTTGCAATGCGAGCCAGAGGCCGAGTTATAGCCTCGGCTATGACTCTGCTTCTGGTTGTAGACAGCGCCATCCCAGGTGGAAATGTCGGTAGTGTGCCGGAGATCACCACCCGCGCAGTAATGGCCCAGTATTGCCCACCAGTACAGACAGCCGGTGGTTCACCCAGTACTGGCAAAACGTTGTCTGCACGACCCGGGCGGCATTATGCCAGTAGTACAAAAATAGACTTAAAAAAAACAGGTCTAGAAATGTTCCGCCGATACAAATTTTAAATGCTCATAATATGTTATTATCAGAACTTTTAAAGTGGTCTAAAACGCGAAAAAATAATATATCACACGAAGAAAAATTGTAGTCAATTTAAATTATTTACTAAATAATTATTTTATTGGTATTCCTTTTAGAAGTTCGTGTATTTCACATTTACATAACGTCGTATCATAATAAATAATTAGAAAAAGAAAGCTCAAAAATGATTAAATTAACTTTTCTGAACTGTAGCCTATGAGGATGGCTTATTCACCAAGTTTTAACTTGTCGGTTTAACGCACAGGTTAGCACTCCCGACTGCTAGGCGATAGATTTAGGCATAGGATATGTAGGTTCGGTCCCTCTTAAGTTTAGCATTTTTATTTGTAATAAAGTGTTTAAAACTGTAATATATGTAGTCATTCTAAGCAGTGCCATTAACATGTATTGACAAAATACTCGCAGTCAATAATTATTTATTTTTTAAATGCCTTTTTTGTTATATCTTTAGATTATAGAAAAAGTGGGTGTTAAAATTAAACAAATAGTTTGAAAATTATATTTTTGTAATTATAAATATTATACGGACGATATGCAGTCGTATGATGATGAATGAATCGTCTTTGAAACAATTAAATAATTTTTTATCATTTTTAAAATTTTCTCCGGCATTTTCATACGCCAGCGGTTTGCCAGTACTGCCCCAGTACTTGCAGTCAGTACTGCGCCAGTTCTGGCACGCCAGTACCTCCAAGCATTGCAAGCCAGTACTGACACAGTATTGGAACTCCGGCAGGCTGTACTGGGCCAGTACTGGGCCGGTAGTGTACTTCTATCTGGGATAGTGCGGTAATAATATGAATCACTTAGCTCATAGCCCTAGGCGCTATAAATACTGTTTTAGGGATTGTTTTCAGTCTTTAAAATTCGCTCTAATGGCAGAGGTGTGATAAAAAATCGATTGCTTCCAAACACTCAAGAAAATAGTGATATGCAATTTATTAAAAAAAAATTATTGTGCAAAAATCATTCACTCACATACATGACATTTCGTCACTAAAGTTTGTAGCAAGTTGTACGTGGACAGTATTTTAAATTAAACGAAATCAGTTTCCTTGACTTAATGAAACAAAATTGCGATAGGCAAAAAGTTTATTTTAAACAATTTTAAATAGAGTAATGAGGATTGTATGTATGCTATCTAAACTTAAGAGGTATTATTCGCCATTACATATTTGCAGATTTATTAATAGATCATTGATTTTTCTCAAACATAGAAATGTTATGTTTTGATAAACAATAAAATATGACTGATAAAGAAACAAAAGTAATTTTTTCTCGTTCTCAAGTCACTTATTTTTTAATTAATTTGAAATTTTTCGACTACTGTATCTGCATTAAGTGTAACTAAATTATAATTACAATTCCATTTTTTACATTCTATTACTTTTACTCAGGTTTCTAAAAATGTTTTCTTTGAAAAGTTATACTCACTGTACACGCGACGCATCAAAGCAATTCCATGTCAAATAATCTGAAGAATTTCAGCTATTGTTATTAACTTTGATAAAAATTCCAGTATCTGTTCTTTTAGGTGTAAGGAAAAACTATTAAGTCCTATTACGAATGATAGAGAAAATATAGCATAATATCATTAAAATTACCAAAGTTATGAAAGTTTAAGAAAAAAGAAACACCATTTTTAATTTTGAATATCTCCTAAGTATTTTATTTTTTGAACAATTATTTAAATGTTCTCCCTTTGACTACTAAGAGAACGGACACTAGAATTTGTATCAAAATTACTAACAATAGCTGAAATTCTTCAAATGAATTGCTTATCACAGTCGCATTCACAATCTCGAATTGACAATACTTTCTCATGATATGTAAATTAAACGATTATATACTGTACATTAAACTCACTTAAGTCCAATTTTTTCGATAATGAGCAATCTCATCTCAAAGATCTAAGTGAATCTGTTGGGCAGTGAATTATTTACAGCTGAAATCTGTTAGAGCTTAACAATTTTAAACTGAAAACGCCTAAATTAAATATTTCCAAAAGTAAAATGGTTTAATTCGCAGTACTTAAAATCCACTTTTAGAATCTCACATTGTATCTAATATACCTTTCAACATTGACCCAGTTTCAATTTTAGCATTGTAATTAAGCAATTACTGGTGGGTTTATGATGTTGTCGTTGTTGTTATTGTCTGTATACTGGATAATTTTGTCTAACTAATCACATTGGAATGCGTTGCACCACTCGTTTTCAGGCTTAATCGACCAAAAAAAGGTGTTAAATTAAAAATACTATGGAAAATACGAACAAAATTAATAAAAAATTGTTTACCAAAAAAAAAATTCGATAATAATCATGTTTTAATATAACACGTACTTTCCATTTTAATCGTAGAAAAGAACCTTAAAAAATTTGTGGAAAACGACAAAAATACAATCAAATGTTAATTACAAAAATTATTCGTTTAAATTATATCTAAAACTTTTCTTGGTGCCATTTTCCGATAAAACGCGTAGTATTTGTTGCAATAGTGAAAAATGACACTGAAAATAAACCGATTAAATTTTTGGAAAAACAAAACAAGGTACAATGAAATGTTTAATGACCAAATTGTTTGTCTAAGTTGGATCTACAAATTTTCATTTAACCATTTTTTGATAGGACACGTACTTTTTAAAATTAATAAGTAATTAATTAATATTAAACTATGGAAATACGTATCATTCAATATCAATGCATCTTATGTATTTTAATAATATACATTTATTAAAATAATATATTTTTCAGGGTGGCTACGATTCGATGCAAAATAAGGAAAATATATCAAAATAATCATGAAAAATCAAATTTATTCTTTATTGTGCAATATCTGAATAAGCAGCCGCAAACCGAGGAACAGAAATCAATATAATATATATTTAATATAATTGAGTAGAACATAATATAAAAATGTTTGCTTTTTGAAAATATGTCAGTCGAGTATGAAGCACGAGACACCTGATGCGAATGTGTTTGTTAAAACTGAAGGAGCTTTAACAGCAGAGAATTAACAACCGCCTAATTAAAGCTGTCGTCGGTTTGAACTTTAATTTTAAAAGGTCTTTACAGGTATGTGGTTCAAGTTCAAAGACTGAGCGCGATATTCGACAGACGCGCGGTGTAGACAAGCCTTAATTTGTGAGCGAAGCCGACCCGCACATGATCAGTATAACGTGAATAATTAAATTTAATTATTAAAGAATAATTAAAGTGTGATTATTTCAAAGTTCAAATAATTGAAACTGAAATTAGCACGTTAAGCACGTAAGACCTTTCACATAGTTTACCGTGGCTGCCATACTTTTCTTACGAGTTTAAAAAAACTGAGAAATTATAGAAAGACACAAAATAGAGGTATGTGAAAATTTCAGAATTTCCTGCTGTTTTGTTGATGCAGGAGAGTCCTGAAAGTATGAAAGGTCCGATCGGTTAGACATTGATTGTCAAGAAGTTGTAGCGTTTTCAAATGAGACGTGTGTGTTCTTTTTATGGATAGATCTTTGCGTGAATTTATCCCAATAATAACTTCAGAACATTACATTTTAAGCAATCTACATTAAGGAGTTTGTAATTTTCAGCATTCAAGAAAATAAAATTAAAAAAGAATATTAATTCTGAAGCTATGACAAAGATAAAATGTTATTTGTTTAAAAAAATAGTTGCACCAGATTTGTAATAGTATAAACAATTTCAATTTGAATCTATAAAAATTGTAAATTGTCTTGAAAGCCACGTCTAACGTTATAAAAGTTAGACCTGGAAGAATTTCAAACCAAACTTCAAACAGTAACAGGAAAATTTAAATTAGTATCATTATTATAAAATTTATTTATTAAAAAATATTTGAAAATAATATAAAATTAATGAGTACTAAATTAAAGGTCTCGTACTGAAAAATGAAACACGTTAAATAGTTGAAAGACTGTCGATAATTATATAAAACATACATTTTTTTGTAATATTTTCTGACAGAATTAAGAAATTTACTTTAATAGATTTACATTTTTTAAACTTTTTAATAAAAAATTTCATATGAAAAGTAATCCAAAAATAAAAGTCGCAGGTCTTAAAAAGACACAATTTTAATGCTTGACAGAAAGTTCAACCGCCATCGTTACATTTCAGCTGAATGCACTCTTAATTTTACTTCAATTGGACGGATGCACATAAATTTACTGGGATTCTGCCTAATTAATTTTAATTCCTTTCAATTTGCTATGAATAAAAAATTTTAATTTTTGTAAAATTAATAATCATTGAAGTTCCATTTCTGTTGAACAATTCCTGGTATAAAAACTTATTATTCTCTGTAAGAAATTGAAAATTAAATTGCTTTTGTAAAATGAAAAGCAAGATGCAGGAATAATTGCAAAGGTAATTATTTATCTAAAAAATGCCCTCAAAATTGCTCTCTTAAATTTTGTTTATATCTCTAACGCATTCAGTGAAATTAGATACTTATAATTTAATCGATTCGAAATTGAATTAAGTCTATATTATTTTATGACAATGATAGCTTTAACTGCAATATTATTTCCACAGTCGTCGCTGATAAAAAAAATCATAACCTCAACATAGATGTTATTTTTCATATTGGAAATTTAAAAATTTATCATTGCCTTTTCCGTCAAAATTTCACCTGCAGATAACATTGAAATCTTAGTAAGATATCTATATGTTTTAACAACAGTTTAGGGTTGGTCCCAAACCCAATTTAAATACTATAAAATGTGCAGGGGTCAGTTATTCCAGTTTCGAAAATATCCGAGAAGTTCTGCAGTGGCTGAAATGTTATCAAGCAAGAACGTTGACCTTACAGAAAATTGGTTCACTTGGAGGTTTATCAAGAATGGTATTGTTTGTTTTTTGAGCTCACCGTAGTCCGGACGAACGACCGCTTGAACCGCCTGTTCGTTCTTCTTACTGCGTATCACTGGCTCGCCGAGGATAGTGAAGTTCCTAGGTCCTACGCGGTTCACAAACACTAGATACACTTTACCCCGCTTAATATTGGCCCGCACCACTCCACTCTGAATATCGCGTTGCTGCTGCTGATGAGTGGCGTCGTTTCCTTCATAGCCACATATTGTTGACTTTCCCGGTGCGACCTTGTCGCGGAAATGCAGCCTAACACTGTCGTTCTTTTGCAGTGGCATAAAACCACCCTGGTTCTTGTAGACCTGTCTCACCTCGAAGGTGACAGCATAGTTGGATCCTGGCTTCCTGAGGGAGGACATACTTCTAGCTTTTCCCTCGAATACCGTCGGAGCGAGAAATGCCCTGTTTCCAATGTCCAAATCC
The DNA here is from genome assembly GCF_010883055.1 of Belonocnema kinseyi. Taxonomy (NCBI): domain Eukaryota; kingdom Metazoa; phylum Arthropoda; class Insecta; order Hymenoptera; family Cynipidae; genus Belonocnema; species Belonocnema kinseyi. The sequence continues at coordinate 139,850,270 of NC_046657.1, read as the reverse complement.
GGACACCAGTTTCTGCCCCGGCAGTTGTTTCTCATCCTACACCGGCGTCGTTGCTCTCGGGGTGAGTCCGCCTTGGTTCGGTTCTTCCGTTGCTTCACGGATCTGGAGACCCTCGGCATCTCAATAGTAGGAGAAGATGACGTAAAGTAACTGTCAGGTTTCACGGTTAAAGGCGATTGTGTGGAGTGGTGAGGGGGTTGTAAGAATTGGCGCTGCTCCATTCTGAGGGGATGTTCCATAACAAGGTCCATTCTGAGGTTTCTACTGGAGTACAAATGAAAGTTCGTTCGGTCGAACGGATTGCTGGACGATTTGTCGTTGTTTCTGAAAGGGTTTTGGTTTGCGAAAAAATAATCTCGGTCGAAGTCGTGGTGATGGTGACTCATCGGTGTGACCCGGTTCCTAAAGTTTTCCCAGAAGGGTGCTTCTCGAGAATAACTCCAAGACCCCGTTTCCGATCTTCTGAATAATTTAGCGTCAACCTGGTGATTTTCCGTTGAATCTTTCGGAGATACCAGATTGTTGTTCGGTGGCAAGAAGCTTGCAAGCTCGGCTGGGGGTGCCGCAGCGAACGCGAGGGCGCCCCACCAGCTGCTTAAGATCCCGGCTAAAAGCAGAGACGCCCACATCATCCGACCTGGTGACCTTGGCTCGGGGTGAGGAGACACCTCGACTACCCCGAAAGGGTTCCGGCGCCTCACCCGGAGACTTAAAAACTCTCCTCTCTTCTCCAGTTATCACGGTCCTAGAATTGTTTCATCCGGTTTTGACGACTGTTCCCACTTGAAAGCTTCTTCAGGTGCTTTTCTTGATGATTGAGCTTCCAATACCTGTGTACATTCAAGGGTGACCTAGCAGCTCCCTTCACGAGGTGTTGTACCACTGATAGGTGGTAAGAATTCCCAGGCAGCTTCGAGGGTGTCTCATCTTCATCTTATGCGGTACCGTCTTGCTCTTCATTTTGAAAGAGTTTGCGGGACACCGCACACCGGTCCAGGCCTATTAAGGACAAGACGAGACTGCAGATAACAAGAGGAACCTACCAGCTCTCTTCACCTTTCCAGCTCAACATTCCGCGCATCATCTTGATCTTTTTCACTTTGTTGAATTTAGAATCACCCTATTTTCGATGTTCTCCAGTCCTTAGTCTTTCGAAATCGAGTCTCAGTTTTTTATAGCCTCTTTGCTTTTCTTAAGTAGTTGAAGGGGACAAAAGCATAGTGAAATCGTTCGCCCCTCGATGTGGCGATGCTCGTCACTGTCCCGTCTCGAGGGTATCGCGTTGCACTCTTCGGAGGATCTATGTGTCGTCCGCCTCCTCTTTGGATCTTCGCTGTTGCTATTTAAATACCGTCGCACTGGCACCGCGTGAAGCGCCTCTTTCACGTTTCCAAAGAAGCCTCGCAGCTAAATAGACCAGAAACGGAAGAGGAAAAGAGGCGCAGAAAACTCAAACACACCGACATATCACTTGCGATTTCACTTTCGCGAAGCACGTGGTACACTAGACCTTTCAAGTAGGTGGAGTTCGGAGTGTCATTAGTGGGAATGGTAATGCGAAGGTAAATTGAATACGTGTTAAATGGATTCTGGTGTGGCGGAAGGTTCCGATACCTCGTGGTGCGCGTTCACGTCGGTGGTGAGAGGGTCGTCGCACCCACCAAGTCGAATACACGCGGCGGTTCAAATTAGACTGAGCAGCCCGCTCGCACAGCGGAGGCCGGCCACAGAGCCAGCGCTCGTTGCGGACGCCGGTTGAAGCTTTGCGCACGCAGGGAACGTCGCGCGCGCGGCGCGGCGGCCTCCGGGACAGCCTAAGAACCTGTGTAACAACGACCTAACAACTGAAGAGCCGCACGCGCGATCGTCCTCCCTCTCTCTCAAACTGCTTCTAATTCTCTAGGTGTCTCCTTTCATTCACCACCCTCTCACCCCACCGTCACACGTTTCCCTCATCGACTCAGTCCGCTGCCTCCTGCCACCATACTTCCACCCTCTTCCCGCACACCCGCTCTAAGACTCAGTGTGTCTGTCTGCTTCTGATGTTTATACTGCGAGTCTCGCGTTTCCCGTCTCCACGCTTTTCTCAATTATAATCATTTTCCATGTCACTTTTTTAGTCGCTCATTTACTCACTTTAGACCCCCAGGAGTCTCCGGTCCCACTCTGACAATCTTGTCATATAGTCGTATCTTTCCTCTTACTTCTGTTATTTTTGTCACTTTTGTGAGCCAAAATACTATATATTTAAGTGGGTTACCTACCAAAAAAATTCAATGTATTTCTCACTCTAAGAAGTCTTATATAGGCCGAAAGAAAATCGAAAGATCAAAAATGGTTAATATACATACGTACTATTGGTATATTTTTAATTTCTTAATAAACGGGATTGAGTCAAAGAAAATGGTTTAAGAATAATATATAATTTCAAAGTAAAATCTATAATTATAGGTAATCTTGAAGGAAAGCCTTATTCTAATGCTTATTATTTTGTTTTTGCACATGTTTTTAATTACATGTGATGTATTAACAAAGATTTTCCCATCACAAATTTATAGTTTATAGTGAATAAATAACTTGCTATTTATCATTTTTATGGGGATAAAGCGCCAGAAAATCGTAAATTTGTCTGGGATTTTGAATAGAATTTCAGACCCTGGCTGCGACTCCATCATGGATTTGTTGCACAATTTTTATAACTTGTCAACAGTATATTTTTTGAAAATTTTCAGATTTATTGAAAAAGCCCTAATTCAGTGTTAAAAATGCCTGGCGATAATTTCGGATGGGCGAAAAAAAAATTTTTTAAATATGAAAGTCCGTAAAAAATGCAAAAATGCGACATTTAAAGTCCAGAAAAAGGGAAAAAGTGCGAAAAGATACCTCTGTCACAGAATAATTTATATTACACACTTATCCATTTCCAATGTTCCATGGGTCGGAGGAAGAGGGCACTGCTCTGATCGATTTTTTGTGGTTTTCATAATTTCGAATTGAGAGTTGCCGCGATGTATGTATTTAGATTTTGTTTACAAAATAATGTTTGGACACAAGTTATTTGACTTCTCATTTTTAACTAATATTTGAGAAAAACAAGACCTTTAAACAATTTTTTTCTTCTTCGCTTACACTCTCCCAGACGTGCAAATGATATATAGCGTGAAGTGTTATGTATAATATGCATTTTATTTATACAATTTTTAATATAAAAAATTAAAAATTATAAATAATATTTTACACTATGTATGAACTATAAATTTAAAAATAAGCATCTAAACGAGTTTAGAGTTTTCTGACAGCATGGGTGTATCTTTCGCCAATAGAATGTAAGAAAAATTCATGTTTAATTACGATTAATTGAAAATATAGATTCAATTTGGCAATTTTGTAAATAATTTTTATAAATAAATTGAAAGTTTCAATACTTTTCAATCAATTCTCTAAAATGATATTTTAAAATTTGGCAACAATTGTCAATTATTTAAGTAAATCTTATTAACAAATTCCCTGCTTGGATATTTTTCAATGAATGAGCTCAATGTTTCTCAAACTTCAGACGAATTTACTAAATTGTCGGAGTAATTTTCGAACTGTCAGGAAATATGCAAAAAAGATAAGCAGATTGCACAAATTTCCTTATTATAGGAAATTATTTTAATCAAAAGTGTAAATTTTTCCCATATAATTTAGGAAATTGTTCCAACAAAATACAAGTTTATTCATTTTTCCCGGAATTACCTATAGGCCGTAATTATAGGCACCCCTGACAAGTTGAAAACCATTAATTTTGTCCGTATACTTCTGATCGTCATTGAGGTATTTCAAAATTTAGAAATCTTTAATTTCGGGCATTTTTTGGAAATCTGTAGATTGTATCTGTCACAGGAATCCTAAGTCACTCTTGTACGTAATATGTCGTTACATGTTAAAGTTTAAAAAGAAATTGAACCAATTAAATCATTTTTTAAATACTTTTAGCTTCCAGTAGTTAATTTTTAGAGAAATAAAGAAAATTAAGTTAAGGAAACCACACTTATCAAATATTTAAGTGTACAAGAATATATTGTGTGGAAAAATGTCCTAGTAGTCTGGTTACAGGTCTGGTCCAGATCTGGATTTATATAGACTGTCCGGTCACTTTACCCGTAAATATCCCAGATAAGAAAAATAGTAAAAAAAAGCTGTACAGTGCATGTCAATGTGTCTTTACTTTTGCGTTGATTGCATGCTTAGCGGTTATTGTGCAAAAATCTGATGAGGAACTGGCAATAATGCGCTTCGAGTAGACATTTCAACTTTGAAAGGCTCCTGTTTTGTAAAATTTGCCTAGAAAATTTCGATTTTTTTGTATTTATTCTTCAAAGCCTTAAGAACTTATATCTTTTTCAAAAATATCATATTTTTATATACCTGAATATAAAGTAGTTTACAAGAAAAAAAAATATCTTCAATACTACTGCAACTACCAAAACGAGCCAATAAAGCTGTTAATGTTTGAAAAAGGAAAACTAATAACAACATATATAAGTAGATTGTATAAAAACAATTAACTTGTCATAAATAAGGATCCATAAAACTGCCCGGTTCTTTGTATGTGCCACTATAAGCTTCAATGAAGAAAACATCTCCACTACGTCAATATTAATCATGCGTTTTTACATGGTTGTATTAACAGAAAATTAATATATTTTTTACATTTTGTTCGTTGTCGTAGGTGCAGTATTACTATAGGTATTTTTTTTCTTGATAACAACTTTATAGTCGCGTTCATCAAAATAATTGTTTGAAAAAGAAATAAGTTCTTAAGGCTTTGAAGAATAAATAAAAAAAAAAAACACCGCAATTTTCTAGTTAAATTTGAAAATACAGGAGCTTCTCAAAGTTAACTTATCTACTTCAAACACATTATTTTGGTGCTTTTTGGTAAATAAGGGATGACAGTTCCTTACCAGATTTTTGCACAATAAAAACTAAGCATGCCTGTAATTAAATTTTTTAAACTAAGGTGCTTATAATGAAAAATGATTTTCTTTCAAGTCATTGGCTACTAACGTGAAAACTTGTAGTACCAGTTACGTATTGACTCTGGGCCTTTTTGACACATTATTGGTAGTTTTTGTCGATCGAAAGTCACAAAGTGTCAGCCAGCTAATAACTTTCGGCTGACCAGCCCATAACTAGCGGCCGGCCAGTCGGTACCTAGCGGCTGACCAGGTGGTCTGGCTTGGGGCTAGACAGAAAAAACGTTACACTGTGGGACAGGCTCCGATCTGACCGGCTGAAAAGCGCCAGGGCTGGAAACCTCACATTCTGGTCTGGGCCAGACCAGCGTCATAACTTTTTTCCACACCGGATATTTCGGTATTTTGTGGTAGATAGAAACTGGCGTAATGGAGCAATATGTTCGATTATCGTTGCATTAGGTTTTATTTGTTAGATAAGTGTTAAAACCCAGGCGGAAAAATGTATATAGTTTATTTATAGTGTGAAGTATTATATATAATATGTATTTGTTTTATACAGAAAATGTATAAAACAAATTAATATTATATATAATAATTCACACTAGGTATGAAATATACATAATTTTTCCGCCTCGCAACTTGTGATTACGCATTAATTGTAAGTTTGTTCATAATAGGTCGCTGAATAAACTTTACACTTAATTAATAATTACCTTATTATTTATTTTTTTTATAGCCGGCGAGATATTCAACGGCCTCTTCGAACATTTTTCCAAAAATAGTCGAGTAGTTCATAACCATAAAGATCAGAAATTTTTCCAAATAAAGTGAAATTTTTTCCCGATGAGCGGTAGGAAAAGGTTTCCCCTAAATCTATGCAATAATCTGAATATGTCCTTGAGATATTTACAACTAAACGTGGGTAGCATATCCGATTACATCATTGTACATAAAATATTTTTTGAAGTGTATTGCAAGAATCGTCGAAAAAATATTTTAAGTTGAATCCATAAACTAAAGTAAAGAAAATTCATTAAAGAATAGTGTAAATTTGAGTTTATTCATCAAAATTGTTTGAAACATCCTCAAATCGTATTTATTTTAAATTAATCGTATAATCAAAAATTAATTTCTTTCACATTCCATGTCTACTATGGATTTCAATTAGCAAAAGCTTGCAAATCTCCAAAAATGATTTTTCTCATTCATTTCTATATAATATTATAAACAATTTTTTCTTTATCCTCGTGGGTCGAAAATCCTGTACGAAGTGAGGATTTTTGGCACCCTCCATTTCAAAAGGAGAGGTCATTTTTAAGGCTCCTGGAAATCATGGGTTAATCCGACTTAATAAACTGAGGTCAAGCGGAGAGCCTATTTTGTCTAGTTTTTTGTATAGAGCGATTTCATATCAGGTCATTTGAAGAATTTTATCTATTGTTGGTAATTTTATGAAAATTCTAGTATTCGTTCTCTTTGGTGTTTAAAGAATACCCCTAAAATCATTTTTTTTAAATTCAAAAAACTAAGGAGATATGCAAAATGAAATATTTTTGTCCACTGAAAAAAATTCTTGAATCCAAAGGAATTAATTTCTTTAAGCCAAAAAAAATGACTCAACTGTATTGAATACTGTTTGAAGTCAACAAACTCGTGCATTAATTAAAAGAAATAATTGCTTTGGATGCAATTTAAACTCGTAAAGGGGTAAACTCGTGCATTGATTCAAAGAAATAATTTCTTTGGTTCAATGATTTTGAGCATTTAAATTAAAAAATATTTGATTTGTAATAAAGAATTTTTCATACATGGAACAATTATTTTTGGTTTCTTTGAATCAAAGAATTCCAATAGAACATGTCATTAGTCGAATTAAGTAATTTGCTCATCTATGAATTTGTTTATTTATATATTATATTATATTATTTATTTTTCTGTAATAAGTGAAGAAATATATTTTAAAATAAATTCATACACCATTCGTTGGAAAAAATATTTTGGTAAACTTCTTTCTTTGTAGCGAGTAGTTTAGAACATATACGTGTACGACGCCAAGTAAGCAGAGTTTAGGGTCTCTCAATAGAAATTTATACTCAAGTCTTTAAGTTAGCCATACATTTTACCAAAGATATCATTTGAAAAAATGTGGCGCACTGAAATAATGGTTTATCTGTCCCAACTGACCGTTTTGCTGTACTTCGTCTTCTAAGAAAATATAGCTGTGTTACTTAAATATCTAGCTGTGTTATCTAAATATCCAGATGCGTTTCCTAAATATCTAGCTGTTTTAGCTCAATGTTGCTGACTAGAAATTATTCAGCTAATTTATCTAGATAATTTTTATATAGCAAAATTTAGCTAAAACAGTTAGATATTTAAGTAACACACTAAAAAAATTATCTAGCTGTCCCAGATAACCATTTAGTTGCATTTCGTCTTCCACGAAAATATAGCTTTGTCACCTAGATTAGTAGATTTTTTAGTTAAATTTGCCATATAGAAATTATCTAGCTAATTTACCTAGATAATTTATAGATTGCGAATGTATTTAAAACAGCTAGAAATCTAGTTGGCACATCTATATTTTCGTGGAAGACGAAAACCAGCTAAACGGTTAGCTGGGACAGCTAAACCATTTTTTAAAGTGTAGAATTTATAAAATTTTTAAAATCAATCGAAATCAAGATTTTAAGACCAATAATGCACCATATTTATAAAAACTTTTTGAATTTTTAAAAATATCGAAAATTCAAATTTTGATCAAAAAGAAACAATAAAAAGTGGAAAATTCCATTTTTTGGTCATACTATGCAAGTTACGAAAAAAAATTATTTATGAAAATTGTACTTTTGAAACATATCTACTTTTCTATGAATCGTTTTTATGATAGGATGCATATTTTTGGTTTTAATCATGAAAATTATATTTAAAAATAAAAATGAAAAGTTGTGAAAAAACGACAAAAGGTACAAAAACAAATTGATGTCAACATTTGTTAACCTAAAAAAGAGCCAAATTTTTTATAATGTATTACATTCTCGTCATTTGAAATTGAGAAAGTATTGGAATTCACCGAAATCGATAGCGCAATATTCAAATTTCGAACTCAATGACGAAAAATACAAAGATAAGTCTTAAACAGAAGTTATATCTTTTGGAAATTCCTACAAAATTTCTTCTAACTATTTTTCAATATGACTCGTCATTTTGTATTTATCTATCAAAAGTGGTATGAAAAAAATCGAAAATTAAAATTTTGATCTAATCCCGTGTAGGAATCCAATCAGAGATCCGGCCGGGCCCCAGCCGGATAGCCCCGCTTTAAGCCGGGCGCTGGTCGTGGAATCCGGCCGGGATCCGGCTAAAAACGTCACGGTAAACTGATCGGATCCCGGCTTCAATACCGGCCGGGATCTGTCGGGTAATCCAGCCAAAAAGCGGTTAAGAAATGTTGCTTCAGACGAGAAATTGGTAACTTGTTTTGTCTTTTAAGGCTCATCGTAAAGATTACGGTGAACTTAAAAAGTCAAATCAAGTGAACCAATTCTGGCAAGAAAATTGGAGTAGAATTCTAGTCCCTGATGATAGAATCTAATAGCAATTTGGAAGCCACGTGGTGATTTAAGGTTAGGAAAGAAGAAAGTGAGAACTGTATACAAGTTTCGATTTTATTTGCAAACTTCGAAGAGACGACCGGACTGTAAGTGCAAGAAGCATCCTCGTTCCAGGTGTGAAACTGAAAATTACTGAGTGTCTATGCAGACGACAGACACAGCAGGCGCTATATACGGTAGTAAATTTGAAATTGTACAGGCTAAACATTGTCTGAATAGAGAGAAGTTTATAAAAATTGTATCATTTCGATTGTTGTACATAGCAGAATCGATAACAGTTTAATTTAAAATATTAAATAATTCGAAAAAATTTAACGTTTTTCCTTAAGAATTTAAAAAGGTTTATTTTTGTTTGACTGATCTAATAAATCTTTAAATTATAATTTTCAATTAATAATTCATCTAGCATCCATAAGTACGTCTTTGATAATATCACGGCTCTTAAAAAATGTGTAATTTCTACAAAAACATTAACCTGACTAGTGCTTAGCCGGCTCTCGACCATGGGATATAACAAGGGTTGGTCCGGCCAGTAACCGGCCAGCCTCGGAATACGTGATTCGAGAAAAATGTAGCCCGAATGGCTCCCGCCCGGTTCCTGTCCATGAAACCCAGCCAGAGGTTGTCCGGCCGGGATCTGACCAGAAACCTTCTTGTATTAGGGCCAACCGGGGAAATTTCTACTCGGGATAAGCGACGCAAAATATGGGGAAAAGTTTTTGGAGGATTTTTAGGGCTTATTAATTTCTACAGCATTCTCTTGTACCATTTTTGACAAAACTCCTCATTTTTAATGTACTTATCGAAATTGATATGAGAAAATCCATAAAATATGGTATGAAAACAAAAATTTTATTTTCAGCATAACAACGCGAGATAGGAAAAAAAGTCTGAAACAAGCATTGTAGTTTTTTATTTATCTTCAAGTAGTTCAGAAAATAAATATACAATTTTAAATGTCTGTCAAAAATATAGCGCTTAGCGCGAGTGTTACAATGAGAATGCGTATTTCAAAGCATACAGAGCTTTGAGCAACTTATTCTTTAACTATACTTACTAATTAAGTAGAAAAATCAGAATCTGAAGAGGCATATAAATACTGAAATCCAAGAGATCTTGTTGATAAAGTTTCATTGAAGGTATGCAAGTGCAAAGAATACATATCCAAGCGCGAGATTCAACAGACGTGCTCTTCAGGCGCGCTCAAACTGGCGAACCGCGCGCGCAACAACTGATGAGAATGTGTTTTCAAAGCGGGCAGATTGTTTGAAAAAAAAACCATCTATGATTTTCTTAAATTTTTTATATAGATAGCTTACAATGTCCTCTAAACGCCATGTGTAATATAAAAATCGTACGTTTTTAATTATTTGTCGAAACCTATGAGAGATCCCATTTTTATATTCACAGGGCGTTTAAAACACATTCTATAGGCCATGTGTAAAAAAATATAAGGAAAATCAAAAAGGGATTTTTTCAAAAATCCAGTTTAAAATTTTGTTTTTGACAAATTCGAAAAGTTTGTCAATTTACTCGAAACTCCCACCTTAAATGGAAATCGGTTATTTTAAACAAAAATCAGTTTAATTAAAAAAATTAACCTTACAATTTTGAACAACTTTCGGATATGTTAGTTTTTATTCTTTAGAACTTGGTATTTTTTAACAAAAATGCAACGGTGTGATTGTCTCTATATTATCCAAAAATATTATATATCTAATTTTCATTAATTATAACAAATTTTGTTATTGCTTTTATTTCTTATAGTTTTAGACAATGGATATTATGAAATACAAAAATGTTACATTAATGTTATTTTTATATTGCAACTTAAAATTGTCCTGAGGCAAACCAGACGAGAGCGCGTATAGAGCGCGTTTTTTTTTTACGAGTTTAGGGTCATTTACATAATACGCGATATGTTTAGGAGGGGCGTGGGTCTGCCGAAGTATCATTCTGTATGTTGAGACAAGTGGAAAAAGTGTCACTTTGGTGCTTTGAAACACTTTACAGATAAAATGTTTCTATTTTGCACGCTTCTAATAACGCAGGGATTCTAAAAATTGTGTAAAAATATTATAAATAATTAAGTCTGCCTGCTTCTCTTCATACAAAAGAAAACTATCTACAGAAATCAATAAAAAAATAAAATTCATTGATCTGTTCAGAAGTCTTTGGATAAAGGCAGATACATTTTCACTTAGCTTCACTTAATGAAAGTCGAGTCTGCCTTTCATTAGTCCGATCAAAAAATTTTAATTTTAATTTGAGTACTCCCTAAACTATTTATGCTGACTTTAAAAGATCCTTTATTAATGTGTTAATTGTCGTAATATTCCTATCGTAATGGAAGTTTTCGTTAAAATTTAAACTAAAGAATTTCCATATAATCGTAAACAAATTCAAGCAGGAAGATAATTTTACAAATTGCGAAATTAAATAATGATTGTAACAAAATAAAACCAGCAATTTTCGATTTGAAACTTGGGAGCTATGTAGACAAGCAGACCATCGCACTTATGACTGTTAATAACATTCTGAGTAAAGTAACTTCTTCTCACTGGCATAATATCACAATTTCCTAATCATATTGTCAAAGTCACTAAAAAAAAACGTGCCAGTTTTCTTCTAATCTTAAATTTTTCATCCCTGAGAACAAATAGATAATTAAAATTCGTACTTAGCAAAAGCAAATACAATATTTGCGCATTTTAGTTTACATATATTTTATCTGCTATTTGTTCTTGTGTAAGCAGTTCATCATGTTTAAAACGAATGGTGTTTCGTTATATGAAAGTATAGCTGTTACAATTTGTTAAAAAGTTTTATAATAAATTATATGCAATTACAATAATAATTTTATGCATTTTAAAAACTAAGAAGAATAAAAAATCGTGATTTTATTTCAAACCAATTTTTACAGACAAATAAAGCGAATACATTCAAGATTTCACTTATCCTTTAATTACATCAGTGAGCTTATTATTATATTTATTTGACAATATTATCAGCATTTTAAAAAAATAACCACGCTGATCTTCCTCCGGGGACTTTTTACAATTATTGAAATTGTAATAAAAGTTCTCCAGGATGCCATTCTGTCCATATATATAGAAGTGTTAGTGGCAAACTGGACTAATGTATCTCTTCCTCTTTCGTTTAATTTATCTACAATCATCCGTTTTTTATTTCTCGCTTATTTTTTCGTTTGATCTGCAGACTGCGCTCTTCTCTGCTCTTCTTCTTTCTCTTTCTCTTTATATCTGTCGACATTTTTCTTATTCTGTCACACCCTCCTCGACCCTAGCCATTTCAACGCACCAAAATAAAGTCCTCGTTTCCTCACCCTGCCGCCACGCCGCGCCGCGCCAATCGTCAACTTGATCCTCTTCCGCACTTTCACAGCTACACCACGCTGCGCCTCCAAGCCACTCACGAAGAGCTCTCTGCTTCATCTGCCAATCAACCACTTAGAAATTAGAGAGGCAACACTCGGTTGTTTTCAGTTGAACCCTTTTGCCCGCTCGCGAACACATAGGTATGTTTACATAACAAGTCTCTCGTAACTGGGTCAAATGAGTTAGGATTATTGTCAATCTTACAATCAGGTGCTGTTTTACTCCAAACTGTTACTACCAAAAATCCATTTTCACATTATTTGATCGACTCATTAGGTACTAGGTACGTACGGCATTATCTGCGTGGGGAATATTGACTCAGGCGAGTCTTGTGGACGTTAAGTCATTTCGAGCGCGGATTGCCGTGGATGGGTGATCGTTTGTGATCTACGCAGTAAGTTTGAGGCCGTGGATGGGTGGAGTTTGTGTACCAGATTGGTCCAAATTTTGTATACCTCTAAAAATTCGACTTTCGATTTTTGGTGATCGATCCCCCCCCCCCCACACACACACTCTTTCGTTTTCCGGAAAAATAAAATACGTAATTTTTTGTAACGTTAACCCGTGCCTCTGGAGTGTTGAAATAACCATGGGGGTTTTCATGAGAAAAGCTCGGTTTTCGAAAGATTTAAAAAAAGAAATACTTATGATAATAAACGTTTTGTGAATATAAGTGTTTTGATTTGCAGCTCAGTTTTTATAACTTCAAATGAAAAAACAGGTATCTTCAAGAGTTCGAATCTTTTAATATGAATTACTATCATCAATTATTTCTTAATTGTTCAAGTTTTATTTCCAGTCAAAAAGTTGTTCTTTTTCGACCTAGATTGACAAATACTGAGAACGTTGCAAAGACATAATTGTAAATGACCAATCGATTCCTATATTTACGAGAAAAAATGTAATGTTTCTTGTTGATTGAAAACAATAATTAATTATTGTCTATTAATATGCTACCATTATTTAAAGTCGAGGGGTCAACCACTCTGATTCTTTGTTTACCAAGAATTTTTTTCTTAAAGAATATTTGGGAATATAGGGAAATATAACGGAATATTTGGGAAAATAAAACAATATTTTCGAATATATTTAAACCTTGCATATTAAATAAACATATAATATATAATATATACTAAAATTGAGGGGAGGGGGTATGGCGAACTCCATGATTGTTCATGAGGTTTGAAAGTGAATTCATTTTTCGGAAAATTGAACAATTTTCTGTAAAAATCACACATCTTGATTGTACATTCTTCTTTCTGGTTTGAAAATTCAACAATCTGATTGCAATTTTTCTATTTTCTTAACTTACAAATTTGTTTGAAAATTCATCTGTTTCTGTAGAAATGCCAAATTTATGTGTTTTGTCGAAAATTCGTCTTTTTATAAAAAATCGATTGATTAAGTTAAAAATTCAGTTTTTTCACTGTGAATTTAATTATTTTGTTGAAATCCACCTCATTGGTTGTGAAATGAACCTTCCCTCGTGGAAAATTTTGTACAAAAAAGTACACAACACCAAGACTATTTTTATAAGAATCTACATATATCTAGAATAAATTACAACCAAAATTACACGAAAGTCAAAATTTGTTCTATCAGACGAATTTTGTACTTTTTTTTGTATTTTCTGTACATTGTTGTTTTTCAATTGTAATTTTAACTTTCTACAAAGATTCACAAAAAGGTAGAGAATTTACAACTACAAGCATTTACAGAAGTTTACAAGGTTTTCTGCCAAAGAGTTGTTCTTTTTCGATCTTCGATGACAAACATTTAGAATTTTACAATAGGATACTTTTAAAGGACTCGCCTACATTGTTTTACTTCTATACTAATGGAGTCTATTTTCCATAATGTCAAAATTGTCTAAGTTCGTGTTAAAAGTTTATTATTAAACCAAATTTTCAGAAACGAAAGTTCAAACATAAAAAATATATGAAGTAAAAATATTTTCAATGCTTTTATGAAAATTATAGTTGAATGATTCTTATTTTGTAAATAATACTACATATAATTTATATCATAAAGATATGTTTATATTTCAAATACCTCTATTTCAATTATGTAATTCTTTTCAATTTTTGTGATGTTATGAAATGCTTTTCTAAATTTAATTTAATAGTTATTCACTATAATTATATTATTATTAATACATTCTATTGTGACCTCAATTTTTTGCAAATGTTTAAAAAGCTTATTAATAAATAAAGTATTCATAAATGAAAGTTAAAATTTTAAAAACATTTAAAGTTCAAATTATTTGAAAGAGTATCTGAATTCAATTTTCAAAATTATATCTGAACATTATGTTTTAATTTTTTCGAAAATTAGGATAAAATATTATTAATAATTAAAACTTTCAGAAATAAAGATTTAAGTTTAAAAATTATATAAAGTAGCAATTATTCGAATGCTTCAATTAAAATAATTGTTTAATACATTTTATGTTGTGAAGTGATTAATTGTTGTGAAGAAGATTATTTGAACGTTTCAATGAAAATTATAGTTGAATTTTTGTTATGTTGTTAACTGATTAATTAAATATTAGCTGGTTAATTTTTCTTATAATATTAAACAACATAATGGTTTTCTTTTTTCAATTTAGTACATACATTGATTATTTATTTTAGAATCATATAATTCAATACTGACTATAATTTGTATAATAAATGTTTATTTTATGCAAAATACGTCGATTACAATTATATAACTTTTGTCAATGTTCGTGAAGTTTTTTAATTGGTATCTAAATTCAGGTTTTAAAATTATATATAAATAGTTGTGAACGTTTTAATTTCTTTCTGAAATTAGTTACAAATTTTATTAATGATTTAAATTTTTATACAAATATATGATAGAAATGATTTAAATGTTTCAATGAAAATAATGGCTTATTAATTTTAATGCTCTAAACTGATTAATTAATTACAGATTAATTTTTTTCTCAATATTAAACTACAGGAAGATTGAATTTCAATCGTTAACAAAACGATTGAAATTCAATCTTCATGTAGTTTAATAATATTTTATTCTAGTTTTATAATCTGTATAATCAAAGTTTATTCATGTTTAATACATATCTCTCAATTAAAATAATTATATAATTATTTGAAATATTTGGTACCAATTTCCGATTATAAAATTCCACTTTTAGCAGAGCTTCAGAGAAGGAAATATAGAAATCGAAAATTCTCTAAATTAAAGTTTAAAATATCGAGAATCATCGGACGGTCCAATGGTGACTGCATTCTTTGGTCTGTTATTTTTAGCCCGTTATTAATAAAAGGTGTAAATGTGACGCATGCTTCCACATTTTTCATTGTAATTCTAGAACAAGTGAATATGTTATTATGTTCTTGTTCCCATTTCAAACGGGAGATTCCAAACTTTAATTTAGCGAATTTTCAATTTTTTCAATTCAGTTCTCTGAAGTATGAAAAAGTGGGACTGTATCTATCGCTGAGATAACTATGAAAAAAGAGAGGAATGTATCTGAATTCAATTTTCAAATTATATGTCCCCGATTCGAAATTTAGACCCGACTGTGAAGTTGCAGCTCCTTATTAGAACCTTTTACGACGCTATTTAAACTTATAACTCCTGCTTTAAACTTTGAACTCCTAGATAGTGAAACATTAGAGCCTACTTTGACTCCATTTCAATCTATAGGCTCTACTTGAATCCATAGAGGCTAAAGTCTACATATTCAAGAACCTACTTTGATGCTGTAATACCTCTCTAAAGCTACTTTGAATCTTTAGAGCCTACATTCATATAACTCTAGACCCTACTCTGACGACGTTTAACCTCCCCTTCAATATCGACCCTACTTTGAATCTTTTTAGCCTACGTTGTTCGAACTTCATAAAAATAAAGTAAAAATTATTTGTTACTCAGGTTAATTGAACTCACTAGTCATCTTGATGCATCTTGACGCCATGCCCCGATATTGTGAATGGCGTGAAGTTGAAAGCTAGCCTGGTGGCTTATCACAAATACAGTTACAATTAAGGCAAAATACAGTCACAGTTAGAAATCAAATTGCGAGCGATTCTCACCGTTCAAATGCTGTCGTCTGCTACCCTCTAATTTATGTCTTTCGCAAAATTAATATTTGTCGTGAAAATAATGATTTCCTTAACAAAAGTTTTTATTTTTGAGCATTTTATTGATCCAAAGATCTTCCAAAATCCCGGATAATCGACAAGTATTCTTTCTTTCATTCTCAAATCTTTCGGAAAAAATATATATTGAGTCAGTGCCGTACCCCTAAGTCATTATAAACATTTTGATCAATAATTAATGAAATTGTGTGTATTCAACAGTCATGCAGGTGATTGAGAATCACATCATATTATAAGAATACAAATTTTCTATCGCTAACAACAAATATTATGAATGAAATAAAAATGATATATTCAATTATTTAAATTTAATGTACTGATTATTATTCAATTTTTATTAGAGTATTGCGGTTAATTTATTTGCAACGTGATTTTATGGAGAAAATAATTTTTTTCCAAGGAGCAGTACCACTTTTTTAATGGTTTGGTTATTTTTGTAACTAAACAATAACAATTGAGAGTTTCTAAAACATTTTGTTTGAGAAATATTACTATTTGCGTGTCTACTACTTGATTTAGGAGGAAAGATCATTTTTTTCGTAAGGAAATGTTTATTGTTTTAATTTGATCATATTTGTTAGAGAATAACCCGTGCAGAAATGACGACTCGGGTTTTGGTAGGGTGCTAATTATTTTGCCCTAACTTTATTGGTGTGTTGAACGGGAAATCTGGAAAGGACTCGACAAGAACGTCACGCTTTATAGAAAAGGCACTAGCCTAGACTCTGGCCAGATTCGAGCGAGGGAGCCTTTCTATTGCCCGACTAAACAGTAATGTCTTTTCTAGATCCTTGTTCTATTTCCCTATTAATTCTTAATTTGATTAGAGGTTATGTGGTGACGTGTTATGGTTTACGAGATTTCGTAATAATTACCATTAAAGTTTTTCACGGGTTTCTGAAGTGTGATTCTATGGTTGCAATAGGAAAAAAGTTTAACTAGCACATCGCCATAATCTATTATTACCAGCATTTTTTTATTCACAGAAGGAAAATATTAATCCAAATGCAAATTAAATTTTCTTTGCAAAAAGCTCAATCTAAACATTTTACACCTTTCTGTAGCATCTGTTAAACACTTTTTTCCGTTTTGTCGTATTTTTGTTGACATTAAATTCCTAAATATACTTCGCATGTTATTCTAAAACTAGGTTAATTGTTGAATTTGACTAGCGAAGACTTACTGCTGCTTATAAATAAAGAGATATGCAGTTTATTAAAATTCCCACAAGCACAGAGAATCGAACGCACGCTCCGCTCGCACCGCACGCTTATAAGTCGAACGCCTAATCCCCACAGCTACGATGTCACGCTGAGCACAATATCATAAATACTTGACGGAATTCATCCGATACTTTCGAACTTAAGAAAAAAAGGTTCTTGAAACTCGATTTGTTAAATATGATTTCCAAACGTACTTAGATGATTCGAAATTGAATCAATATTTAAGAAAAATTCTTCTCAAATTTTGAAGGCACTTAATGTTTTAAATTTTATCAAAAAAAATGAAAATTTTAAAAGTTTGAGTCTCAGCAATTTTTTTAATTTTTAATTTTTTAAATTACTATAAGTATGATTAAGCATAATAATATTCAATTTTTTTTTACTTACAGCCATATTACCCGTTTTACCTGTTTATGGCTTTACAAGGTTACCTCGTGAAAATAATTAATTGACAGAAATGTCCATTGGCATGGACACAGTACTGCTAGTTTACCCGCCAGGGTTTGAATTATCTGTATAAATAAAGACTCCGATGATTATAATTTCATAAAAATTCTATTTTTATCTTGATATTGACGAATTTCGGGAAATACCTTTCGTACTTGAGTCGTGCCTGTCTAAATTATAAGTTAGGACCTCCCTAAACTTCCCTGTAATTGTCTAGAAAACAAACAGAGGTAACCCTACAAACCCCTGACAAGAGCCTGCATCAAATTTTCTAGTCAAGTTACCCTTTAGAACACCCGAACAGTTCCCTGTTTAAATTAGGGAATATCAGGGAATTTTACGCACGGGAAAAACATCCAAATGAATGAAAAATGATTGATTACTTATTTGAATTTTGGGACGAGACATTTGGTTATAAAATCAGTACTGTTATTGTTATACGAGTATAAACTTATTTCCTGATGAATATTAGGTTGAATCTTGAGTTGAATATTTGTATTTTTTAGTGTAATTGAAATAATTATGACGCTAAACGACTTTTTTTTTAAATCTTCGCTTATTAAATAGACAAAAAGATATTGTTATTGAAATGGGCCAGTTTGATACTGTATTCGTTTCAGTATTTAATAAAACAGAATCAAATTTAAATGTGTAGCCTCAAGTTCTTTCAATACTTATAACTTTGAATACTTCTAAAAAACAGAACAAATTTATATTAAACTCGTGAACAATGGTTTGAAATATTTAACGATACAGAAAGTTAAAAAAAGTAATAATTAAAATAATTGTTTCAGATTTAAAAAGATTTTGGAACAATTTTGTCATAATCAAAAAATTCTTTTGATAATACGTCTAAAAAATAATTGCGAATATTCTTGATATTTATATCACAGGTATTAGTATTATTTTTTGTTATAAATAACAAACGTTATTTTAATTTATCCATATTGGTGTGAGATTATAGAGAATCTGATTTGATGTCTCAAGTCCTACATGTAGTAGTTTGAGGTTTAAAAGAGTGTCTAATTTGTCTTAAATACAGACTCTACTTTGAGGCTAAACGTGGAAAAAACGGCCAATTTCTGACACTTTTAGCATCAAAGTAGGGTCTAAATTACATTGCAATCGCTTCTTATTTAGAATCTACTTTACTGGTACCAGCGCCCACGAAGGTAGTAGTTACGGCTTCAAAGTAGGGCCTAAATTTCGATTATGGTTGATTATGGTTTTAACGATTTAGCGATGTTTCTTGACGCGCTGAATTGCAATAATGACCGTGAAATGATTATTTCATTTAATTTAAAAAATTTTACGTACATATGTTTTAATTATTTAGCCCTGTATCTTGATTCGCTGTTATTTATTTGTGTATTTTCTGAACTACCTTAAAATAAATAAAAACCTACAATCCTATTTTCAGACGTTTTTCTCCATATCGCGTTTTTATGCTAAAAATAGGATTTTTCTCCATATTATTTTTTATGGATAAAACAAAATATCCTACACGTATTCTTTTAGATTTCTTATAAATCTGCAGTCTTTTCGCGTGATCTTGGAATTTTATATTTTTTGCGTACTACTTTAGATAAGTGAAAATAAAATGACGAGTCCTATTTAAAAATCGTTAGAAGAAATTTTGTGGGACTTTTCAAAAGCTATAATTTCTTTTAAAGATTTTTTTCGTATTTCGCGTCGTTTGGTTCAAAATGTTTCTGTTGTGCCAAAATTCGGAAAATTTCAATACTTTATTAATCATACATGATGAGAATGTAATAAATGACAAAAAACTGGTATCTTGTTTTTTGATGAACAACTTTCGTCTATCAATTTGTTTTCGTATCTTCTGTCGTTTTTCCAACAATTTTTCATTGTTACTTTTAATGTCATTTTTTATAAATAAAACCAAAACTAGGAATCCTATCCAAGAGTGATTTGTAACAAATTTGTAGCTCATTTACGGGTAAACAATTTTGTTAGATGATTTTTTGTTATGACTTGTGTCATTTTTCCAAAAACACAATTTATGTTCATTCACATTTTTCCGTATCTTGCATAGTTTGACCACAAAATGGAATATTTCATTATTTCTTGTACAATCAAAATATGAATTTTAGATTTTTCAGAAAAATCCAAACAGTTGTTTTAATTATCTTGTAGGGCTTTAAAAAAACAAAGTTTGTCTCCTCCTGACTTCTTTTCATATCGTGCTTTGCTTAGCTTAAAGTTTGGATTTTCGATTGATTTTTTAAGTTTAGTAAATGCTGTAACTCCGATCATTTGATTTTGATCAAAAAGAGTCCTGAGGATGAAATGTTTGGATTCTTGCGCGTTAACAATAGCCACACATAAAATTTGTTCAAGTAAAAAAATGATCCCAAAAATTTTGCAAATACTCTAACTTTTTACATTTTTATCAAAAATGGCTGGTTAACGAAATCGCCCTTTGCCGGGCAAACAGACAGACAGACTTCATGGTAAAAACTTGATTTTGGGATTCAGGGTTTTTAAAACGCCATTTTAATTTATTTGTATCATTTGAATTTATAAAAACTGAACCGTAAATTAAAATGCTCAAAGTGGAATACTTTTGAGTTTTAAACTTTTAAAATTGAAGCTTAAAAAAAAATTTAATTTCAAACGATCAATAATTGTCGGGTATAAAATGTAAGCTTTATTACTTTTCAATTGAAATTTTTTAAATGAAAGGCCGTAAAATGCAAAATTTATAATTTATAATTGAAACTTTTCTACATTGCACAGTTGAAAGATTGCAAAAATATCAACCCACGCTATCGTTTTTAATGCTATGAATTAAAGAATGAATACAACAAAATAAATTTTTTTTTAAGATCTATAATTTTAACAATTTTAAGTTAGAAACGTTAATTTATACAGAAAAATTGGTTTTAAAATATTATAAAATATTCTCATAAAAATTTGTTCATAACAAAATTAGTGCACAATTTTCAGGAATCTAATAATAATTTTATTATCTTGGACTTTGCATTTTTCCTGAAAGTTTCTGAAAATCGTGCAATAGTAAAAATTTTCATTCACATTTTTAAAAATATTTTGAAATCTTATATAAATATTCTTTTTGAATTACTTTTTCAAACAAAAAATATTGTTAGTTTTTCTAGGAATTTTGATACAATCTTTTTATTTGTTTAAATTTTCTTTATTCTTAAAAAACCTTATAAATGTGGTTTTCGAAATCTTCAAAAATCTACATCGTGTTTTCAGTGTTTGAAATATTGTCACGTTTTACATTATTTTGGAATCTTTTCAAAACTTCGAATTATGTTTCAAACCTAGACGAATTTTAAAAATTTTATGAAATAATCTCGTAAAATTAATTTTTCTAGATAAAAAGTCATTTTAAATTTTTCCAGCAAAGTTTAAAAAAAAATTTATCACACCGCTATCATAAGTGCGATTTTATCTAATGTTAAGGATACCTAAAAGAGTACTTTTCAGCATAGACCGTAACATTTTTACTTGGCGTATTTATGGTATTTATTTAGGATAATTAAGGTACTTAGGATTTTTCAGTATCCACTGCTTATCCATGTCTAGACCCTCTCGGGTTTTTAGATTAGGACGCTATGCAACCTATTTGCACTTATGATTGACTGGTGTGATGGAAAATAATATGTGACACTAACCCCCTCAGTGTAACTTTGTCTCGTGCAAAAAAGTGCTACTTAGGATCCTTGTATCTCAAATAACTATTATTTTTTCAAAACCTTTGAAGAGCCTTAAAAGTTGAAAGATTTATTTTATATTTAAAATTTAGTTTTTGATTTTTCGAAAATTTTTCCAGTTTTAAATTAAGCTTTAATCTTCTTAATATGTGTAAATATCTCTTGAACTAATTCAAATGTTTTCGAAATTGATAATTGTTTAATTGTTATTCATGCATCAAAAATCAATAACTTCACTTACATATTACATTTTTTTGAATAAAAAAAAATGAATTGTGACGTTCCAAGTTTTAAGTTAATACTTTGAAATATTAACGATTCAAGGCTTTCTAATTCAAACACTTTAGTTTAAAATTCAAAAGTTTTTAATATTGAATTTATAATTGTATTTTTTTAAATAAAAAGTAAAATATTGCTAAATATTCAAAAAATGTCTTTCTCAATTGAAAAATTACAAACTAAAAGTATAAAAAATGGAACCTTCTAGATTAAAACAATATTTCAATAGGATTCATAATTGAATAAGAGCGTTTAATTTGTGAAATTATTTAAAAATGAAGAATAGTTTACAATTTTTTAAAAGAACGTTTACATTAGTTCAACAACAAGGGCTTTACAATTTTAAAAAACTTGAATTTTTAACTTTAAAATCTGTAGCTTTCTGTTTGAGCAGATTGAGAATCGTTCTGTAAAATAAATTATTCTTCCATTTTCAATAATCAAACTATGCAGTCCAGCGTGATTCATTATAATTGCAAAAGTTCTTGGCAAAAGTATAATGCCTCTGCTATATAAAATACAAATTTGTACCTTTGAGGCTCGATACCGTCCACACAGTTGCATAGATCGACTTGAAAAATTATACACGTGTACATTAGGCACTGGAGATGTTTCTTCGGCAACCCGAATCGCTAATAATTGATAATAGCTTTTTTGAAATAAATAATTAAACATAGCATTGACTATATATAAACAATCAAGTCGCCTAAAACTGATGATGCTTATGAAAAACCACGGTTTTTAACAATCAACACTAAATTTTGCACACATATTCTTTAGGCTTCCAGACAGGTTTTAAGATTAGG
>NC_046657.1:139823784-139827698 GCF_010883055.1 Belonocnema kinseyi | reverse complement strand
GCAATCGGAATAAATTTTTTCACACATATTCTTTGGACTCTTGGACAGGTCGTAAGAGTATTGGAAGTGAGGGAGTGGGGGAGGGCAGTTTTTAAAAACTACTTTATAAACTTTAAATTTGTGAACTTTTTTTTACAAGCTATGTTGGAATTTTACGTATCATTTCAAAATTTGATAACAGGATTCGACGACTCTAGTAAAATTTTTATAATTGAAAACAAATTTTAGTTTAGGCTTCGCATTTTTCAAAACCAAATTCTACAACTTGAGTAAGAGTTTTCTTATTTAGAGTTCAAAAACGCTTTTTTTATTTTATGCTTTTCAGTTTGTAATTATTTTTTGCATTAAGAGTTTTCCTTAAGCATTGTAAAAATTTCACAAGTGATTTGGAATTTAGTTGAAAGGAAAATCGATCACTTAGATACAATTTTTACAATAAAAAATCTGAAAATACAGTTTCCCTATTCTGTATTCAAGTTCTTATTTCTATTTTACTTTCTCAGAGTTTTTTCAAAGTTCAGTTCAAATTTCAACATAAATTTCGCATTTTATAACCCAAATTCTACAAGAAACACTTCAAATTTGATGTTGATTCCATTCCAGTATTTCTTGTTTAAACTTAATGTCAAGAGAGAACATGTCAGTAACATCGAATGCAATAAAAAAATTTACTGTGAAACGAGCAGCTCATGTATAAGTTAAGTTAGTTTTAAGTAATAGAAAGTTCTTCTTCGTGTGTTTTACATATTTTTTCATAACTTTATACAACTTTTATTGCATTTCCGTTTATTCTCAATGTATAATATTAAATTGAGCGGTCGTTCCGCGGCGGCTAAGCCGTCGCCACAGCGCACATCTAGTTTTTCTTAAATTGTAGTTTCTTGTAAAAATTTGTATATTACACATCTTACCGACATTAATATATTACGAAAATTGATAGTAAAGTACTAGTCGAAATGTTGAAACGGATTCTAAAAGTATTGTTTTTAAAAATTTTTATTTTTATATTCTCATCATAAATTATTGAGAAAGTATTAGAATTGTCCGACATTTCACTCTTCAAGTCGAGAGGTGGACCACTCGGATATTCCTGGTACACTTACCAAATGTTCCCATATACTCTTTTAATATTCCCAGATATTTTTGATACTATTTATATTCATAAATATGCACAGATATTCTGAAATAAGAAGAAATCGGGTATTACCCAATTACCCAATTTCTTCTTATTCGCTTACCAATTATATTCATGCAGCTTTGTGCCTGGTGCCTTTGTTTCAGGGGCGGTCAACGTAATGGGAGGTAGGCGGCAATAGATACCCAGAGCTAGCGCCACGTACAATTGGTGAACTAGATCGTGTGTGCATATGTGAGTGCACGCATATGTATATATAGTTCTTTCATGTGTTTTCGCTTTATTGTAATTAAGGGAAAATGAAAGACTGAATGTAAAATTTAAAGAATACGAGACAAAAAACAGATAAGCAACATTTTTTAATGCCTTTTAAATCATATTTCCATAATTTTGCACTAATTATTTCGTATGGTAATACGCAAATGAAAATTTGCAAACACAATTTTTTCAGGTTGTCAGACGCACATGACAGTTTTCAAATTCCAGGGCTAGTCGACCATCAACGTTTTCCATTTAAAAATTGAACCTTTCCCTTGCTTGGCCTTTAACCAAATATCGGTTAAACTTTCTTTTGTTTTCACATGACAACACATGTGTTCTGATAAACGCGAAGAAGTCTGAATAAAACTTTATCCCTCTAAAAAATCTTCTGCAATAAATTTGATCGTTACTTTATTCTGTGAAGTTTGGTATGCAGATACACCACTTTGCTACTATTTAAAAAAAAAAACAAAAAAAGCTAAATACACTACTTTTTACGACTGTTTGCTGATGTCGCTATTTCTTTAATTTACCTTGAAAAATGTTTTTTAATTTCTTCGCTTAGTAACTGAAATAATATGATCGGCAATTTAACAAATTATAATATACCGGAAAATGATCCCAATGGGATATTTAGGAATGTATGTATATAAATTACGTAAATTTTGCTTCCTCAAATTTTGCATCATGTACTCTTATTTTTTAGTTAAATTTTTAAACAAAAATATAAATTCTGAAAAAGAAATTCATGCTTAACCAAACAGTTGAACTTTCAACCAAGGAGATTAATTTTTTACTAAAAAAAAGACGAATTTAAAAAAAAATCGATACATTCCCAACTGAAAGGTTTGAACAGTGAATGTGATGTTCATCAACATTTTATTTAAATAATTCGTAGTTTATATTAATTTCATTTCTAAAATTCTTTAAACAAACAACTTAATTTTTCTACTAAAAAGATAACTTTAACCAGAATGATGCGGCTCACAAGTTATAGCGCGCCTAGAGCGCGCGACTATTAGTTCTCGCGCTTCGCGATCGATGATATATTTATCTCGCGGTCCGCGCTCGATAATTTATTTACCTCGCGCTCCGCGCTCAGTGTTTGTATATTCCTTAGAATGGTGTACAGATTTTTTCAAACTAAAAGTGAAAACATTGACAACAGTAATTTGGTGACTTATTTTTTGTTAAACCTCCTTCGGCTTTAACGAATACATTCTCATCACGTATCTCGTGCTTCGCACTCGAATTTGTATCTCAACTTGTATATAATTTCCATAAATGTTTATTATTACAATTCATAACATGCATTGATATTAAAACAGACGTAGTTTCATTTTCTCTTTTAAAAAATGCGCATTCTTTAAAAAATGTTGTTATTAAACATTTTAATGCAATTTCTGCTGGTTTTGTAAAAACTGAATTTACTCATTTCCAACTTTATTTTTACAATTTAAATGTGGCACATACGGTCTAAATATCAGCTTTACATTTTTTAAACTTCTAAATTAAATCCATACCTCAGTGACACACAAGACTTCGCTTAAAGAGGGTTTGGGGGCGGCGGTGGGAGGCACTGAGTTTCAACCAAGAGTCATGGCTGAGAAGTTCCACCAACCTTCAGCAGCGTTGTGTTAGATGGGAGTTCATATGATCTCATTTTGACATTCCCGGCCCGAAGTTGGAAAAAAATGACATTTTTGGTTCAAAATAACGTACAGCCCACGAATATTGAGCGATTTGAACAAAAAAATTGAAAAGAAAGCTGTTAAGATTTTTAATAAAGTTGCCGAGCCTGCTTTTTCAATTAGGTTTTAAATTTTCGATAAATAAACAAACAAATATGACGAAAAATGGTCAATTTATCTATTTCACGTTCACAGTGCTCGCCAATAACAGGTAAAGAGTTGAAATCGCCTAAGTTTTAGAAACTAATATTAGCTAAAGATGTTTCAATATTATATATATTATTAAACAGCAAAATTTTTTATTTACAAATTATTTGTTGAAAAAAATGTTTTTTATGATTTTCCATAATCATACGTTTTTTTCTAGTTATATTACAAGACATTTTATGACCAAATGCAGTAATCAGGCATTTTTCGAGAGAAAAATTCGTTTTTTTCGGTGTAAATTTTAAAAAATTCGGAACTTTATGATATTTGCAGCAAAATTCATAATTTGTCTATTAATCTTATGACCTTTCAAACAAATTTAATAAACAAATGCATTATTCGGGCATTTGTCGGCAGCAAACACGGAAAAAAGTACACTGTAAAAAAAGAATGGTTTTAGAAATGATTCATGTAGTCAGCAATCCTCTTGCGGTGAACCAACGAACTGATACCGATAATCTTTCCACTTTCTATTTCCAACTTTTACTAAATAGCAAATTTCAATCTATGTTATTTGACATACAAAGAAATTAGCGTAAAAAATGCTACATCTGATTTTAAATAAATAAATTAATTTAATATGTAGCAAAAACTGACAAACGAAAAATATGAAATATTAA
>NC_046657.1:139821203-139823684 GCF_010883055.1 Belonocnema kinseyi | reverse complement strand
TAAATAATTCGACATGCATTTTAAAACACAGATTTAAGAATAATAAATAGTAAACTATAACGGACAGGTCGATGGTGTTTACCGGTTTAAAAAGATAAAATATAAATCAGCCTTGAAAAAGGCCTCAAGAAGAAAACATCCTTCCACACAATTCGACATAAAAAAAACGCTCAAAACTGTATCATAAATAAAATCGTGTCTAGTAAAAATAATAAAAATTCTGATTCGCATACGCAACTTTAAGAAAGAGTTACCATATTGATATTTAACGCCATTGTAGTAACTGATTGAGCCGCAATTAAAGGAAGCCTAGCAAGCCATTTGCCGTTAAAGCGTGAAAAGTTGTGATGCAGTCGTTTTTTGTCAGCAATTGAGCCTTAAAGAACAGCTCAGAATCAGGATCTCATCAAATTGACCCAAATCACTTAAACCGGGAAGGGACAGCAATACAATTTGAAAGAAAACACTTGTAGACTGATTTTACTTAATCGTGGTATTTATGTATTCGTGTAGTAAATGATAAGTATTATTTTTCTAATATTTTAACTTTCTTTGTAAAAATTAGAATGAGCAATATATATATATATATATTTTTATTGACATAAACTCAATAATTTGCATCTTTTTTGGTTAATTTTCGTTGAAGTAAAAATTTTTTTTTTAATATTTCATATTTTGGGTTTTCAGTTTTGGTTACATATTAAATTAATTAATATATGTAAAATCAGATGAAACATTTTTTACGCTAATTTATATTTATTTCAAATAACATAGATTAAAATTTGCTATTTTGTAAAAGGGGGAAAGTGAAAGTGGAAAGATTATCGGTATCAGTTCGTTGGTTCACCACAAGAGGATTGCTGACTATATGAGTCATTTCTAAAACCATTCTTTATTTATAGTGTTCCGTTTTTTCCAAAATTTTGGTTTCGCCAAAATCAAACCGATGATCTTCATACCATGCATGTTTGGTCATTGCCGTCCATTTTTTTGGTGGCTTGTACACTTCTTTCGTGTGTTTTTTAATGTGTATAAGGAGAGGCCCTTTTGTCGTACCAATGTATACAGCCTCACAGTTATTGCATGGAGTACTGCAGACTACATTGAACAGTTTTACATTTCTCATTCATGAGAGTGTAACGTAATCGTCCAAATTTTTGATCTTTGGGTTTTAATTAATCTTTACTTTTCGGCACGCACATAACTTAAAAATCATAAAATTTTGTCGGTGTCTGCCTGTCTATATGTCTGTCTGTATGTTGTAGCCACGCTAACTTTTGAAGAATTTGTCGAATCTAGTGCGCATTTTATACACTTTTGAAGGTTCCCAAAATGCAGCGTAAGTTCGTTAACCAGACATTTTAAACCAAAATTAAGAAATTGGGAGCATTTTCAAAATTCTCAAATTTTTTTTAATTTTATAAATTTTTGTCAAAGTTTCTTATAAATGGGTAAAAGACTTGAAAATTATCTAAATACAATTTTTAATTTCGATGAAAATTAGAACAATTATATACTTTTCAAAAATTTGAAAATTTTCAAAAAATAAAAAAAATTTTTTTTTATAGATCCAAAAATTTCATTCAAAATTTTGACTAGATACCGAATGCAAAATATGGAAAAAATTGGCAGGAATTGTCGTTTCGGTTCTATTTATCGAAAGCACTATGAAAAAAAAGAAAATTCGAATTTTGAGCCAAACAAAATGTGTTAATGAAAAAATATTTCAACGATGAATTGCATCTTTCAAAAATTCATACGTAATTTGTTTTAACCCTTTATTGATAGTGCTTTTCACTTTGGGTTTATTTATGGAAAATATAACGGGCAAACCAAAAAGTCAAATTTTAAACTAAACGACGTAGGATACTAAAAGAGCAATTATAGCTTTTTAAAATTTCTACCAAATTTCTTTGAACTATTTTTCGATAAACTTGTCATTTTAGTTTTATAAATCGAAAGTGCTATGCAGCAAATTGAAAATTCAATTCGAAACAAACGGCCTGATATATATATATATATATATAATTAAAAATTTGTCATAAGGACAACCGCAGGATTTCGCCGGGAGCGGGTGCTAATCTGAAAAATTGCACCCGCTTCCAGCGAAATCGCGGTAAAATTTCAGCCATAACCACGTCTCACAACCGTGAGATAGGTGGTTACAGTCTGTAAAGGAATCAATACGACGATTCTGCAAAAGCCTCGTGGACCCTAAGAACACGGGGCGACCTAAGGACAACCGCCTTCTGCATTTTTCCCGCAAGTGTTCTAGCATATTGTTGACACGCAGGGATGTTTTTTAGGCTATTAGCAAGTGAAAGCTTGGCACCTCCAAGTGCGCCGATGATAAGGACGATCAGTTTAACAAAATATTCTGGGTACAATCGTTGCAACTCCCTTATAAGGTCTCGATACCTCTCTTTCTTTTCATTCTCGTTGGCTATGATGTTTTTGTCAGCTGGTGCCGAAAATTCGATA
>NC_046657.1:139815682-139821103 GCF_010883055.1 Belonocnema kinseyi | reverse complement strand
TGTGCTTCGTGTACAGCATGCTTCGCTCGGAAGTTTGATCGCACCTAGAGCGCGAAACTGTTGGTTCTTACGCTTCGCGCTTGATAATATATTTGTCCCAGGCTTCACGCTCGATAATACATTTACCTCGCACTACGCACTCGTCCTTTGCATTTCCTTCACATTTCTGCACAGACCTTAAAAATTAAACGTCAAAGAATCGAAATCACGTATCTCGTTCTTCGCACTCGATTTTGTTCAAAATTTTAACTTTTCTACATTATGTGCAACTTTATTATATCAAACGTATATTACATTTATTTCTGCACTTCACTCTGAAGTCGCTTATTCAGATATTTCAAAGAACACACGTACTCACACGCGACGTTGTCAAACTTAGAATTGTGACTATGTGTGTCACTAACAAGTCGAAGCGTTCTATCAACTGACTCGCTACGTAACGAGGATACTTCCTTAAACCGTTTTCGTGCCTAAAATCGTAAAAAGTTATTACTTCCTGAAATTGTTGCCACAATTAACGAATCTTGAGAGTAACATTTTATCAAACGATATTTGGAATTATTGAAACAATTTTCATTTGTCTGAACAATTGCTTTTTTTAAATTACGAAAAGTTATTTTCTGGAGTTAATGACACAATTAACAGATGTTTAGAGTAATATTTTTTTCTTCAGGGTATTTAGCAATATTTTAAACAATGTTCACTTGTTCAGACAATTTTTATTTGCTTAACCTCCCCCCCCCCCTTCCCCCGTAAATCGTAAAAATATATTGTTTTCTGCAATTTATGACCCAATTAACGAATTCTAAATGTACAATTTTTTGTTTAAGATATTTCGAAATTATTTATTAAACAGTTTATAATTATTCACTCACGCCTTTTTACAGGGAAGTCGGAGAAAAGTCTAGTTTTTGTGAATCTCTTACACTGTCACTTATTATTCGGTATTTCCTTATTTTAGAACCAGTGCCATATATTGTTTAAACAGTAATAATAATTCCTTTAAACAATTAAATTCAATTAATCCTAGTAAAGTGCAGTCTTTTTTTCTTAAAATCAGAACACAGAATTAATTTTAGGAAGGAAAAGGAATATATTTTTCTTAGAGAAATTGAATTTCATTCTGCAAACAATGTACAGTGAAAAGAAATAATATTTGAAACCACACTGTGAAAAAAAAATCTATGGAAATTTACGTCACTGGTGGATGTAAATGAAAGAAACCTCGTGTATCGGATTAACTTTACGAATCTGTTGTGATATTCCAAATTCATTATGTAAAAGAATAAAATAAAATAAAATTTATCAGGGCGACAGGTTTCGAACACTCGAAGCTCAAACTTCGTACAATTTCACGGAGATTGAAGAAACACAAGCCGGACACGTTACCAATTACCGAAAACACATAATGTACCATGGGAATTTTTTTGATGTTTAAATAGTCCGTACTAAAAGTATGAAATATACGTTTTGAATAACCGCATGTTTTACCGTTCCAATAGCATAAAATGTAAAAGGCAAAATAGGAATAGCTTGAATTTAGTCTATTTTTGTGTGAAAGCTGTCAAAAAAGTTGAACATTGCTGTCAATTTCCTCGCATTAAGAATAAAAATGCTCCAAAATTGAAGGTTGAAGGCAACGATAAACAACGAACACGAGAGATACTTTCGTATTAATTCTCATTAGGCGGCGAAAATTATAAGATTTCAATCCCTTTTAAAGCCGATCGGAGCTGTCAGACGTAACCTCGAATACATTAAAAACACAATTTTTGTTTGAAGCATTAGAACGCGCTCTAAAAGCAATAAAAATTTGCCAAATCTAGTAGGAATACATGTAAGAATACATTTCTTTATCGTCAAATGTTCGCTTTGTTCAAATATTACCAATTGAAAAAATATAAAATCAAGATAAAAAATTGAAAACATTATTTTTCACAAGAACCTTGTGTATGGGAATTGATCCTGACATCGTAAAATGACCGACGCCATGATTTAAAAAGGTTTTTCCTGATTATTCTTCGAAAAATAGTAAATAAATGTAGCAAAATTTGCTAAATTAAAAGGGATTAAAATTTGTCTAATTCTTGGTTGCTTTGTGGTATTCAGCAAAATATTGTCAGTGCTGGGTACAGAAAGGGATTCAATTTGAGAGCTAACTTCAACTGCCGTGGATATTCAAAACGGGAGGAGAAAAACGGGATCCAGAAGTATTCAATATTTCTCACGTTATCACTGAATGAATGAAATTTTTCAATACTTTTTAATGCAAGCCTTTTTACCGGGATATTATTTGATTAATTACACAGGCCCACAAAAAAGGTTGTCTGCACGAGACAAGTGGCTAGGCTACCCATATTGATTTTGGGCCGCTGAATCCAAATATGACCTTAGAATTTCTCCTACACTACTTAGTTTTCCCCTAGAAGCAGAAAATAGGGGATCTCTAGGGATATTCTGGATATTATTTTGATTGTACCGACAGTACTAAATGGTAGCAAGACATGGATCTATCAAGAAAAAGATAAGAGTAAAATTAACGTAATTGACATGAGATTCATGCGCATAATATGCGGAAAAACCCTGATGGACAAAGTAAGTAACGAGACAATTCTAAAAGAATGTGGTGCAGAAGAGACGCTAGTAGACACATGGGAAAGAAATCGGTTGAGATGGTTCGGACATGTTGAGAGAATGCTGAATGAACGACTAACGAAACAAGTGTATCAAGGTAAAGTAAATGGCAACGTGCCCAGAGGTAGATCGCGGAAAGAATGGTTAGAATGTGTGAATGAGACCCTAGTTAGAAGAGACATAAGAAGTCAAAGAAACATGAGAGCCTGCATGAAAAAATGCATGGACATAAAAGAAACTAGAGAAGTATGCCAGGACAGGAAAGTATGGCGGCAAATAGTTAATAAAAAGAGTGTCAGTAGAGTGAATGACGCCTGAAACAAAAGACCTTGGTCACTAATGGACCCAAGTGGGGAAAATTACATAACGACTTCGTGAGGTTCTTCGCTTGGGGTGACTGCTAGAGAGATTGATCAGCAACCTGGGTCGGAGCAGTGTTACGGAACTAACGTGTTATTTACTTAAATAGTACGAGAATTCTGAATCAATCTGTAAAATCTCTATCCCTTCCACACACTACTCCTTTCCCCTACGGAGTGAGTCACGCCTTCCCCGAAAGGGAAATGGCTTGATGGTGTAATAATAATATTAATAATAATAATAATAATAATAATAATAATAATGAAGGTGTTCGGCATTGATGTCGCAGTAGGGCTTGAGCTCTCCTCTCATGACTTTGACGGCAATGTTGGAGAGAATATATTAAAGATTTTGAAACGCTTGTCGCTTCCCGAGGATCGTCGGGGCGCCCCGGGAGCCACCGCTGGGGGCCGCAGCATGCGGGACGGTGGCGATGGTGAGCTACGAGATGGTCAGGCAGATCTCACTAATCAAACAGCTGACCAGCAAGAACATCTGCAACAAACGGTAAGCAGTGGAACATCAACTGTGCCTGCTGAGGATGCTTTGGCTAGCACTAGCTGTTTGGAGCCAACCACTTCGACAGAAATATCGTGGGAGAGCATCAATTGGGATACCATAATGAAAGAGGAATTGGTGCGTCTCTATTATGAAAGTGCGAAGTTTGAAACAAACAAGTAAAAAGGATACAATTTAAGAACAAAATTTACTGCAAAACATCCTAATATACAAAAGGTCGCGCTAAGAGATCTTATCGCTAAGATGAAAGACATCAGGATTAATCTACATGTTACAGAAGACCGAGCAATGGAGATTAAACAACAGGTTGATTTGGCGTGGAAAAACGACGGCATTGAACATCAGTTAGAGCAAGCCGCGACAAACGGTCAAACAGGAGCAATTGATGTTCTTCCTCAACCTATTGATGATCCAACACCACCACATCCTCCAGAGGTGGATGACCTTATACAACCAGAGGCAGAAGCAGAGGTTCAGCAACCAAAAATGCGACGAAAATGGACATACCATATGAACAGAGATGTTATGCGCCTTTATTTTTTGGCAGAGAAATGTGGGGAAAGTGTGAGGAGAGTACATCATAGACTCTTTTTACTTAAATACCCAGAGCTATCCACAAAAATAAATAAGCAGAATCTAGCAGATCAAAAACGCTCAATATCTGTAAACAGACTACTTTCGGCTGTTGAAATAGTTGCTTTAAAAATGGAAGTGGAACGGCAGCTTCCTATTGATGAGCTCGCCTTGGAAGATGTGGATAACGAAGACTTTATTGATGCTGAAGGCATAGGTGCTAGGAATAATGAACATCATACACCGGATCTATTAGAACCACATCCGGATATTACTAACAAACATGTAGATAGGGAAATCTCAGAAGAACTACAGCACCTGGAAAGGAATTTTGATCATGCTTTACTAGAGTTCAGATATGTGGAAACAATACTGAGGCATTCTCTGCCCAAAATGAACGTTCCAAATCATCTGCGTACACTAATAGCACATCTCGACAGTAAGGTTTTACCTACGTATTTGAACGTAGCACAAAATGCGTTAGAGGTGGAAACTCTTGAATACTGTGCAGCTGTAGCAACCGTTAGAACGTTGGGCCGAAAAACTAGGCCTGCAAATGCAGTTTTTGTTCCAGCAAGGGATCGAGATCCACCATGGAAGATCAGGTTGGATATGGATGCCAGCAAAGTAAGGTGCAAATTGGGTCGATTAACTCAATATAAAAAAGGAAAGAGAACCAGAAAGCTGATGAACCATGTTAAAAAAAATCATCCACCCTCGGCACATCGAGACAGTAACACCAGCAATATTGGATGAAATTTTAGACTCTCAACGACAGGGACTTGATGTTCTTACTGCCAGACTGCGCCGGTATAAGAAAAGTAATGCACGAAGATAACAAAACCAAAACTTTCAGACAGATGAAAGAAGGTTCTATCGTGAACTGAGAGTAAAGCCAAATAACCACCAAGGCACCGAAGTCCCTCAATTGGAAGATATGACTAACTACTGGTCGGGCGTTTGGGGAAAAATGAACAGATACAATTTGGACACTGCATGGTTCAAACTGGAGGAAGCAAGGGCAAGCATTAGCCCAGAAATGCATCTGACAAACATCAAAGCTTTGGATGTTTCAGTTGTCTTGAAGAGGGCAAGTAATTGGAAAGCTCCAGGTCCGGACATGGGGCACAACTTCTGCTACAAGTACCTGACGAATGTGCATCTTGCGTTGGCAAGGTGTTTCCAGAAGATCATTGAGCACCCAGATTTGATGCCAAGTTTTATGCTCCAAGTTACTACGTATATGATACCAAAAAAACCAGACGCTCAAAAACCATCTGACTTTCGACCGATAGCCTGTCTTCCAACAATTTATAAATGTCTTACAGCTATCAT
>NC_046657.1:139811538-139815582 GCF_010883055.1 Belonocnema kinseyi | reverse complement strand
AGAATTCATGATAATGAGGATAGTCATCAAGTGACCCATCTTCTTTACATGGATGACCTGAAGCTGTACGCTAGTTCAGGCCAGAAACTGCAGCAAGTGATTTATGTCACAAAGCAGTTTTTCAATGATATCCACATGGAGTTCGGACTAGATAAATGCAGAAAAGTGCATTTAATCAGAAGGGAATTAGGGACCGCAGAGTTAGAGAACGAGTTCGAAAATGACATCGAGGCAATGGCTGCAGGCGAATCATATAAATATCTGGGTATTATTGGATCTAAGGGTATTCAACATACGATAGTTAAGACAAGCCTAATGACTGCCTTTACTACGAGACTCAGATTAACTATGAAGAGTTTTCTCAACTCGGCAAACAAAATCAGGGCGATAAACACATATGCCATCCCTGTCCTCACGTACTCCTTCGGACTCATAAAATGGTCTAACACTGACCTTGAAAAGTTAAACAGAATTGTTAGCGTAGAAATGACGAAGAACCGAATGCACCACAGAAATTCAGCGATTGAAAGGGTAGTTCTGCCACGTTATTTAGGGGGTAGGGGCGTTGTAGATGTCAAAAAACTGTGTGAGTCACAAGTTATACAGTTACGAGACTATTTTAACAGCAAACGAAATGTTGCGCTTTACAGAATCATCTGTCAAGCGGATCTTGAATACACGACCTTAAATTTGTCCTCAGATGGGGCCTTGAATATCAGGGCAGAAACCATAGAGGAATTAGAAATACAATGGAGGCAGAAAGCCATCCATGGCGAGCACCCCAACACGTTAGATCAAAGTGAAGTGGATAGTGAGGCATCTAATATTTGGCTAAGAAAGGGTGTTCTGTATCCAGAGACGGAAGGATTCGTTATTGCAATACAGGACAAGGTTGTCAGCACCAGGAATTATCGCAAACACGTGTTACATCAAGACGTAGTTGACCGGTGCCGATTATGTGGAGATACCAAAAAATCCATCGAGCACATTATTGATGGCTGTCGCGTAATGGCTCAGAGAGAATATACGCACAGACATAATGATGTAGCGGGCATTATACATCAACAACTTGCCCTAAACCTAGGACTCTTAAAAGAATGGATGCCCTTCTATAGATACATTCTAATGCCCGTTTTAGAAAGCGAAGATTACATCTTATATTGGGATGTTACTATCTAAACGGATCATTACATCCGGGCCAATCGACCTGACATCGTGATGCAAGAAAAAAAAAGGTGGAAGAGTCTACATCATCGACATTGCTTGTTTGCTTAACCGAAATTTGCAGTCAACCTATACAACCAAGATCCACAAGTATAGCGAGTTAAGGCATGAAGTGAAGACCATATGGAGGAATGTGAATCATGCATCCATTCATCCCATTGTGATTTCGGCTACGGGCAATGTGCACGCAAGATGCACTAAAAATCTTGAACATTTAGGAGTCAGTAGGGTATTGGCAGCAGCTCAGAAGGTGGTTTTATTAAACACCTGTCGCATTGTAAGAAACTTTCTTGATCATCAGGAAGCGAGCGACTAAAAACCCGTGGAGTGGCAGATGGTAGCTCTAAGAAAGCATCCAGAGGTGACTGTTGTCACCTCCAAAGCTCGTAGCCGCTCGTAATTGTATACCTACAACATCATCGCAGGAGGTTTTAACCATCGCATTAAATTATTTGAATTAAGTTATAACATTCTAATCTCATCAGTCACTTGACTTAGTCCGTGGCTATGATGTATCACCGGGTTTACCCGCGTAAAAGTTTAATAATAATAATAATAATAATAATAATAATAATAATAATAATAATACTAGTATACGAAAGAATGAACGTACTGGTGTCATATTCTTATGTGTTGGGACTCGCAAATACCAAATTCATCCACCAAAATTTCCTAGTGTGCTAACCGTTTCCCCTAGCTAGGATAAATCTAGGGAAATTCAAGGTCTTGCGCATGTTGTTCTGGCTTATGAAGCAAAAAATAAGAAAAATGATATTTCCTCTGCAGTTTTGCGCTCTCATTCTAAATTTGATTACTACATTTTTCGAGCTTTTACCATTTTCTCTCTAGATGCAAAAAGTAGCGAAAAACCTAGAGATTTTCTGTTCACACAGGCCATAAGAAAATTTGCCTGCAAGAAACAAGTGACTAGGCTAACCTTATGGGGTTTGAGCCGCTGAATTCAAATCTAGCCTCAGAATTTCTTGTACACGTCTCAGTTTTCACCTACATGCGGAAAATTGGCAAAAACCTAGGGATATTCTGCACGCTATTTTGATATTACTAGTTTACGCGAAAATAAACACATGAATTTGTACACAGAAATTTTCTAGTGTGCCTTTTGTTTCCCCTAGCTTGGGTAATTCTATGGAAATTGAAGATCTTTCTCATATTATATATATTTGAACGGGAGAAAAAATACCATATCCATTGCAGATTTGCCTGCTAAATCTAAATTTAAACTCCAAATTTTTACGACCCTGAATTTGGCTATACATATAGATTTGAAAATTAGGAAATTTATTTAAACAAAAGTAATTGTTCAATAAAAAAATAAAAACATATTTGAATTCGGCTCAGCCATACCTCTATGATTTTCGAATCATGCAAAAATAATGATTTTTAAACAATTTTATTGTTATAAGAAAATGAGAACGCAATATAAACAATCGTATGAGCTAAATAATATTTTCAAGCGCATTACTGGATACTTTAATAAAATACCCCTAAGTGAATTTTGAATAAACGAAAAAAAAATTATTTAAACAAATAAAATGTTTATAAATTTTTGTTTCGTTTTTTACGATTTGATGTACAATAATGTTAAGTAAACCCTGAGAACTCAAATTAAAAAAAAATAATATTATTTTGAGCTTTAACGAAACAAGCAGTTAACACTTCGTCCAACAAACATTGTTTATGTATGTATTTTATCTCTCCCTTTTACGGGTGTGAGGGCCTCCGCTCCCTGTACATATATCTACAATTCCATCCTTAATCTAACTTAACTACTACTTATATTCTACTCTTTCGCATTACGTAGGATAAACAATACTAACAGTAGTGATAATAATTCCTAAAATGAGCGAGCTTCCAGGGCTTCCGTTTCCTCTTACCATAAAAAATGCATTTCCCACGATATTCAAAACAATTTTCGTTTTTTTACTGTCCCTTTTCAGGATCACCCGTTTGGTTCTGCCCAACTCCCTTGTTTTCCCTTACTTCTTCCAATTTCTTCATCCACATCACTCCCTGTCCACTACCATCCAAGATACATCTTACACACTAATCCACACTCAACTGTCCCTCTTCCTCTCCTGTACATCTCTTTAATACATGTGCCCAAGACTCCATTTCGTATCCAGATACTCTGCATAAATTCTCCTCTTCATCTATCTAATATCTGCATGCTCTCACTCCTTCTCCCATTCTGAAATGTACAACCCTACTCCATTTTTCTTCCTTTTTTATTTTTTGCAGATATTCTGGTTACGTCAACCCTTTGACCATCATATACCATCTATTGTACCTGGAATCTATAATCTTTATCCATCTCTCTTCTGCTTGTTTAATCAATAGCTCTAACTCTATGTCCTGCCACTCCATAACCCCTTCTCGAACATCACACACCCTTCTCATTTTTCTCCTTTCTTCCTCCCATTTTGAATTTCCCACATTACCTCTCGCTTCATTTTTCCGAATTTCGCCGAAACATGCTTGTACAATTCTACTTCGTTCTCCCCTTTTTAGCTTCTCATCAAACCTCCAGGCTCTCTTAGTTTGTCTAGTAACCATATTTTCTCTTCCTAACTCTTCTTTTAATATATATCCGGGGCAACTCCAGCTAACCCCCGTTACTCACCTCAGAAATCGCTCATACATGCTCTCTCCTTTCCTATGTTCCTTCCATCCTCAGATCTCCACACCATGACAGAATATCGCCCACACCAACGCATCAAACAACCAGACCCTCATTCTCCAATCGTTCTTGAACCTTCTCTTTCCTATACCCCATACTTGGCCCATTACTTTACACGCACA
>NC_046657.1:139798574-139811438 GCF_010883055.1 Belonocnema kinseyi | reverse complement strand
TGTTCCCACATACTCTTCGAAGATTCTCATCATTAGGTTCATCCCCTTCTCATCATCTGCTAATAGAACTACATCGTTCGCGTATGCTAGAGAGTATAGTTTTCTATTACCCAAAGCCGTTCTTCCTTTTCCTTTCTCCTTTAGCTTCTCCTCTAAGTCTGCCAATAGGATACTAAATAGTAACGGACTCAAAGGGCACCCTTGCCTTAAAACTCGGCTTGTCCAGAAAACCTGCCTTTTTTTCTTTCCTATTTTCACCCTAATCCTGGTTTCAGTAAAAATTTCCTTTATCCCCTCCACTAACTTTTCCTCTACACCCCTCTCTTTCATTGCCTGCCATAGTACTTTTCTATTCACTGAGACAAACGCTGCTTTGAAATCTACGAACAAAGCGACTAGTCTCCCTTGCTTTCTCCCTAAATTTTCGTTTAGCTAAATAGTTAAGTACGTAGACGTTGTCTATAGTTCCCATTCCTTTTCTAAAGCCCGTCTGATTATGTGGGATACTTTCTTTTTGTTCTACCTGACTCTCCAACTTATTTATTAAGATTTCTGCATATCTGCATACCTTGTTGCAGATCTTCCACATCCCATCCCTAATCCCTTCTCCTCCAAACTTCATTGCTTCGTTCTCCATCCCATTTTCTCCCGTCGCCTTGTTTCTTTTTAACCTATTTATTGCTTCATCCACTTTTTTTCTTGTTATCTCGTTCCCTTCTTCCATTTCTCCTCGGACTATCCTACACTTTTCCCCTTTGATCTTATTTTGCTGTCCCCCTAATAGACCCTTAAAATAATCCGTCCATTCCTCCATTTCTATTTCTTCGTTAACGCTCTTCCTTTCCTTTCATTAGTACCCAGCTCATCCTTTACCTTTTCAATGGACCCCTTCAACCTTTCAACTAACGAGTCTATTCCCTCCTCTTTTTCATACCTAACCTTCTCCTTTTCCATCTTTTGTTTAAACTCGTTTAATTTATCTACCCCCCAGATTCCCATTTTCGTGTTTGGTTCGCACCCTTTTTCCTTTCTCCCTCTGCCGCGCTTACTGACACCTCTTCTTAGTGTATCTAAGACCGGGAAGTGCTCGGACCCTATGTCATTCCCTACCTTCATACTCCCTATCATATGCCGCATTCTTTCTTCAGCCAAGATGTAGTCTATTACTGTTGCTCCCTTTCCTATGAATGTGATCTCAGCTTGCTCATCTCCTTTCATATTGCCATTGCATATAAACCATCCTGTTTTTCCTATCATATCCTTATAAATGCCTCCCTTTCTTCATCCCATAACCCTGCTCCTTGTTCGCCAGTCCATGCATTTAAGTCCCCTTCTATTAAAACCAATTCTTCCTTCTTTTCCTACATCCACCTCCTTATTACTTTCCAGCCTTCCCCTTCCCCTCTTCTTCTGTATACACACACCACCGCTATTTCTACTTTCCCAATTATAATTTTTCTTATCACTGTTACATCCTTCTCCTTCATGTCCCCATCTTTTCTCCCATTTACTGCTAATTCTTTTTTCACCGCTGATATCATGCCGCCGATCTCTTTTCCTTTAAAGTGTTCTTTTCTTGCTTCTTGCATTGTCCACACATAACCTTTCGGTAACAGCTTCTTTATTTACTTCCAGTCCTTCTCAACTGCCCAAGTTTCACTCATCATAATCACATCCCACTTTTCTAACTCCTCCCAAAATCCTTTATTCTTGTTCTTCAAACCTGACACATTCCAGAAAGCTATTTTCACGTTTCTTTCTTCCCTTCCCTCTTCCTTTCTCTTCACTTTGTTTTCTCTTTGCCGTTTGGAAAACCTTCTGATTTATTTCTAGACTCTTTTTCGTCTAGACTTTTCTTTCTTAAGACTTTTTCCTTTTTTCCTTAATTCTTCTAACTCCTCATCCCAGCACCATTCCCCCCATTTATCCATAACCTGTCTCTCCCTATCCACACCATATGGCCACTTTTCCTCTCTACTCAAGCCCTCTGCTCTATTTGTCATCTTCTTTTCCTCTCCATCCATGTCAGATCTTCTTCAATTCTTTCCCTTCTTCCCCTCAATAAAAACAATGTTTAAATTGGAATTTTTCCATTTCGAAAAATTTATTTCTATTCTAAAATATTCCAGATTAGATATCTAATTGTCAGTCAGTTGGAATTTTTGTTCACTAATGGTTTAAACAAATTATAAATATTATAAACAATACAATTGTTTAAGCAATATATATTTTTTAATGATTCGAAAATCACCTAGAGATAATGATAAGAGGCCTTCAACGACACCTTCCGTTTTTTCTGGTACAATTAGTTCGTTCTAGCTATAGTTCTCAATTTAAAAATTAATTTTCAAGGGATTTTTCGAGTCAGTTTGGAGGGGGTGAAAACAGTGTTTAAATTGGAATTTTTACATTTTAGAAAATTTAATTCCATTCTAAAATATTCCAGATTAGATATCTAGTTGGTAGTCAGTGTGAGTTTTTATTCACTGATTGTTTAAACAAATTATAAATATTATAATGAATATAATTGTTTAAATAGTATTTTTTTTTAATGATTTAAAAATCACCTAGAGATATGGATGAGAGGCCTTCAACGATACTTTCAGTTTTTTCTGTGACAATTTGTTCGATCTGGCTATATGTCAAAATATAGAAATTGATATGGAAAGGCTTTTTCGGCATTCACTGAGAGTGGAGGGGATATGAACAATGTTTGATGGACAAAGTGTAGACTATGCTTGCTCAAAATCTATAAGAGTGTTCTAGTCACTTGTCTCGTGCAGACAAATTTTTTTTATGGCCTGTGTAACCAGAAAATCCCGAAGCTTTTCCCTACTTTTTGCATCTAGGGAAAAACTGAGACGTGTAGGACAAATTTTGAAGCCATATTTGAATTCAGCGACTCAAAATCCATAAGGGTAGCCTAATCATTTGTCTCGTGCAGACAAATTTTTTTGTGGGCCTGTGTTATTCTAAATTTAAAATTAATTATAAATAAAAAAGGTTACAGTTTCCACCAGGGTAAAATTAAAGATCTTTGGTAAAATTAAAAATCTCGATGTAATTTTCAATTCAGGAAAGTAATTTTACCCACGCATGGCATTTTTACACGCTGCGACTAAATTTTCCCTTCCGAATGTAAAGTTAAAACGAGGAAATGTGTAATTTGATTTTTATAGAGTGTGTAATATTACACAATCTATAGTAATTATCATTAAATAAATAATAATAATAAATATAGTAATAGCAATTTTTATTTAATCCAGACAAATATCTTTTCACGGAAAAAGTACACTGTAAGATATACTCGGAAAAGTGATGAAATATTACTCTGTGGCGCAGTAACGGAGCCTTTCGTGCAACCACTGAGTAATTATTACACTTTGGGAGTAATTAGTGAATCCCAATGCATCAAAGTGTGAGATTTTCTCTGTGAAATTGTAAATCCGTAACCAGATCGAATAGGGATGAGTGATAATTTAACAATATCACCTAGTAATCCCTACTTCGTAGCGAGCGCTAGATACGGCTGGCATTGTACGCTGCGTGTCTCGCAAGAGTACATGTTACGCTGTCGCTCAGTAATCCTTGCTCCTTCTGGGAGCAAAAATTATAGTTCCGCATTAGAAATCTCTCGCATCAACAAGCAAAAGTCACAGTTTTGCCCTGCGAGGCATATACCTTGAGAGCCAGTTGCATCATAAAAAGTTCACACAGTTAACACACGCCCAGGCAGAAATATTATATATAGTTTATATATAGCGTGAAGTTTTATATAGAATATTCATTTGTTTTATACATTCTTGTATGAAACAAATGAATATTATATAAAACGCATAATATCGCACGCTGGGTCCCATAAGTAATACTTCATTTTCTTACTTGAACTTCGAATATTTGTTTGATATGTTTCATTGAAATTTTATTTTCTAACTATCTCATTTGATTATTTTTAATGTTGAGAATATTTAATTTCATTTGAATTTACTTCAAATTTATTACTGTACATTCGCGTCGAAAGTTTAGTACACATTTACTTTCTGTGAGTTTTATGAGTGCTGGAAGATTGATAATATGAGTAGGATAAATATTTTTCTCTAAAATAAATTGAAACATACATATAAAAAATGAATTGCAATTGGGGTCCAAAAAATCCATTTTTTTAGTTATAAAAGAGGACATTGCATCCATTTTTTCTTTTTACTGCTCTTGAAATTCAAAACTTAAAAAGTTGATTATTTTTTAAAATATTAAACTATTTGGCACAAAACGAGCTTTCTGATTAAAAAACAATATTTTTGAGTTGAAAATTCCACATTTATGACAAAATTCGTATTTTCGGTAGAAAATTAACTCTTTTCTTAAAAAATCATGTTACGTCGTAACAATTCATTTATAATTTACGTTTTTTATGTAAGCATTTTTCTACAAAATTTCTATTTATTTTTTCTCCCAAGTAAATTATATTTAGCTTTCTAAATTTAATATTTCTGCGACAAGGCAACGTGCAACAACTGGTATTTTTCTTTAGCATTATGACTGGAAGGTTTGCACTTTCAAAACCATTAGTTTCAAAGACATTTTCCTTTACTTTATGTTCATCCTTGTGAAAATTCATTTTAGCATCTAGTCCCAACTTAGGGCGCCTTAAGCCATTTATTGTTTTATAGCTTGCACGTGGGACCATGGCCAACTTTACTTCAAATTTTGGGAAAATTTGGCAGTTTGTAATGACGTCAGAAAGTAGGTGTGTCTACTGCCCTTCTCTAAGAATTCTACGACCAATTAGAGAGAGTATAATATTCTCTCCACCTCAGTATCAACGATCTGCGATACCATCGATGCTCATCCCTTACTTCCAATCTTCAGATACAATTCTACCTCTACCTAGCGAACACTCAGCCTCGCCTCGATTATTTTGTGA
Organism: Belonocnema kinseyi; assembly: GCF_010883055.1. Taxonomy (NCBI): domain Eukaryota; kingdom Metazoa; phylum Arthropoda; class Insecta; order Hymenoptera; family Cynipidae; genus Belonocnema; species Belonocnema kinseyi. Next base: position 139,806,514 of record NC_046657.1, on the reverse strand, counting down.
GCCAGTCTATCCATCTTTACTGTGGTATTCAGAGGCGCAACTCCCAGTCTCCCAGCAGCCAATCATCCAGTAAAAAATGTCGCAGTTCAACGTCCGTCGAGGTAAGCGAAGTTTTTGAGTCACCATCCTATGATTATTTATCCTTTCTATTTCACCAAAATTTTGGTAATTTAACGAACAAACATGACGGAAGACGAGCAAAGACAGCAGAATGAGAACAAAGACATCGCGTAACCACATTAAAACAACAACGCGGATCAATTAAGCATAAAATTATTAATTTTGAGAAAGCTTTAAACGATTTCAAGTCCGACCCAGACACTGACTTTGAATTTTTAGATATCAGTGGCCGATCATCAAAGCACGCACTTTTATGGGATGAATTTGAGAAAACACAAAATAAATTAGAGTCGCTCGCCAGAGACGACAATGAATTAACTGCTCATGAATATGAGAGAAACTCTTTCGAGAATAGGTTTTTTACTCCTAACGGGAGAGCAAGAAAATTAATAAAAAGTATGAGATCGCTAAAAAATTCCAAATCAGTTCAATCAAGCAGCGATTCGAGTTTAGAAAACGCTAGTAGTTTCGAAAGAGCCGGGAGTACAGTGCCTCTCAATTTATTAAATTCAGTTCTTATGAATAAAATAAATAGATCAAAGGTAGAAAATTTAGTTCCTTCGAGTAAAACAAATAGAGCTGATAACGAAAATGCAGGTACTTTGAATAATTCAAAAAGAGAAAATTCAGAAAATGCTCGTCCTGCAGTCCCATCATATATAGACAGTGCCGAACAACGAAGTTCGATCAATTTGCAGAAGTAATAGCTTCGCTGGAATCATCGACCGAAAATTATAAAATTGCATGGAAATTGTTAACCGATCGCTACAATAATCGCAAATTTATCGCGGAAAGTCACACAAGAGCTTTTTTTAACATTTCCTTTGTTTTAAAAGAATTTCCGGTTCTGCTTTATTAGACAAGGTACAATAACATTCTAGAGCTTTGCGAGAGCTTAATCAACCAATCGATCAATGGGACTTAGTTCTCATTCACGTTATTAAAGATAAACTTCCAACCAACCTCCGCGAAAAATGGGAAGAGTTCAGCGGAACTTCAAAAATACCGACTACAAAAGAATTTTCTGCATTTTTAGCGCGCCAGGCGCAAATTGAAGTCACTCGTTTCTCTTAAGGACAATACAATGTTAATAAGGGTCAAAAGGTCGAGGAGAGGCCCATGTCAGGTCACGGTTCACACCCGCCACGCGCCTTTTCGGCTACGATTCCCTTAAAAGCATAAAACACAAGAACTCATAAATTATGTCCTATGTGTCAGGGGGAACATGCTATCTACACATACAAGGCCTTTTTTAAGTTAGGCCCTCAACAGTGATTCACTGAAGTAAAGAATGCGTCATTATGCGTGAATTGTCTACGCGGTTTCCACCGTCCAGTAGATTGTCGCTTAAAGGGTTGTCGCCAATGCCATAAGCGACACAATTCCTTGCTAAATTTTCAACAAAAGGAAAATCAGGTTAAATCAACTGCTGATCCTGTAGCTTCCACAAGTAGCTATCACTTAAGAGTCCCTTCTAAAGTCTATTTAGCAACCACTACCATCGATATTCGCGATGGTCAAGGTAATTATGCATAAAACTCCTTTCGAGATTCCCCTCTTATCATCAGATCAGATGCAAACTAATATTAAATTTGCGACACCAGTTACATTTAAATCTAGATTTTACAGTAAAAAACGCAATCTCGATCTTTTAGTAGTCAATCAAATTGCAGATGCGATGCTTGATATAAGAAGAGCAAGCTTGCGAAACACATTTCGTAATTCATGTTCAGCGCGATCACGACGTCCGGTACACCGATAAACTGCATTAGCGATTATATCTCGGAAGCTCAAGTGTCATTATCACCCAATGATTCGTTAAATAAAGTTCCCTCATCACGCGGTCGTCAAAGAGACCAGTCTTACTACTAAAACTCGCGTTGATTTTTGACGTTTCCGCGAAACTGTCAGATTTTGCCTCTATTTTCTCGATTGAAGCTATAGCCATACACTATACACTAGATTACATTATCCAAAACCGGTTTTCTAAATCAGTAATTTTCACGGACTCACTAAGTGTTCTAAAGAGTATTGCCAATAAATGTCCAGCTTCCATAAATTCTTATTTGATCTTTATTATTAAAAATCGTTTAGCAGTTCTCGAAAAACTTAAATGCGTAGTCTCCCTAGTATATAATCCTGGACATAAGGGTAAACCAGGAAACGAAGCAGCAGACGTGGCAGCTAAAACAGCAGCCAAAGAAGCCTCCTTTCTCAATATCCCCCTTCCTTTCTCTGACTTCTTCGGATTTGCCCGAAAAACTCTCGACCAAATTTGCCACAATCACTTTACAGAAATAGGAAAAAATAAGGGTTTTCTTTTCACCCAGCGTTACTACAAATTCAGTAAAAAACCCTGATTCTCATCATTCACTGCCCCTAGAGAGTGGATAGTCTCTCTATGTCGCATGAGAAGCAATCTCTATGCCTTGAACGCGAACCTTGCTCGGAAAGATATAATACCTTCTAGAGGATGCCACTGTGATCCTGAAGTTGACGAAGACCTAGACCACATTCTATGGGCTTGTCCCAGATTCGAAGCCTATAGATCGGAACTAACTAAAGCCCTATCAAAAATTCTGAAATGCCCTCCCCCTTTTTGTTCTTATCAATTATTAGCTAAGCCATCCATTAAAACTGCCAGCCATTTATTTAAATTCATGAAGAAAGCAAATCTCAAAATCTAAACACACATGAATTTTACCTCGGCCGCCTTGTGCGGGGGAGCCTTTCTATCGAAGGGTTCCCCCCGCATTGAGCGGCCTTCTCATTATCTTTTGAATTTGACTGGCTTGCTACATGTGTCGGGAAACCGGGCCGGCTACCGTCTCTTGCGAGTTGCGCAGTTTAGTCCTGCACGACACTATGTTTCAGATAGAGTGGAGCACACACTCTTTTAACTTGGACATGGCCGGATATACCAAGCTTTTAGTAAAGCAGGTATAGTGTCAACCCAGAATAAGAAGAAGAAGAAGGCTTTAGGTGTATCTCTGAACAGTCCTGAATAGTGATTCAGGACGATCTCTTTTCGATTTTTGATAGATTTAGAACATTGACATTTGCGCGCACTGCCGACAGCAAACAGATGTATCGCCAGATTAAGGTATATCATGAAGATAGAGCTTATTAAAAAATCATTTGGCGTGAAACCCCAACCGAACATATAAAAATTTATGATTTGAACAGAGGAACGTTCAAAACGACTTCCGCGCCTTATCTCGCGACTTGCACTTTGCATCAGCCATCAGAGGACGAGCGCGACTCACATCCTATCGCTTCAACAATTCTCAAACGCGACTTTTACGTCGACGACCTTTTAACAGGGGCTCAATCCTTTCAGGAAGCCCTCGTACTCCGCAATGATTTGATTAAATTGCTACACAAAGGGGGCTTCATTCTTAGAAAATATGGATCGAATGATCCACGATTAACATAAGATTTTCCCAGTGATTCGCGAAATGACTACATGTCTCTCGATCCAACTATAACAATTAAAACGCTAGGTCTTTAAAGGGACCCTCAGACCGATTCAATTGTTAATACGGTCAAACTACCAAACTTAAATGAAAAAATAACAAAAGGATCGATCCTATCGCAAACTGCTCAGTTATTTGACCCGTTGGGTCTGCTGGGGCCAGTCGTGATTTCAACAAGAATCCTCGTCCAATCATTGTGAAAAACAATGGGTAGAATTTAAAAAAAAAGCTTCCCTTTCTAAATGATGTTCAATACAGTCGATGCATTGCCATCTCAGGTACTATCGAAACCCATATTCACGGTTTCAGCGATGCCAGCGAAAGAGGCTACGGAGCTTGTATCTATCTACGCTCCACCGATGATAAGGGCAAACGTCACTGCGCTCTGATATGTGCCAAGTCGCGCGTCGCCCCTTTAAAACCGGTTACATTGCCAAAGTTAGAATTATGCGCAGCAGTTTTACTAACTAAATTTTACACATCCACAATTCAATAGCTTCAAATACCTGTTAATAAGACATTTTTTGTTCGGATTATACGATCACTCTTAATTGGATCAAAACTGAGCACATACGTTAAAAACATTTGTCGCGATTAGGGTAGCTGAAATTGACATAATCTCACAGCCTCATGATTGGTTGCACGTAACAATACATGACAATTCAGCGAATCTAATATCACGAGTTCAATATCCAAAAGACTTTTTAGAGTCGAAAATCTGGTAAGCTTGGTTGAACAAAGATTACAGCATGTGGCCTAAAACTAAATTAAATGACTCAGAAATTCCGCAAAAAACCAACGGTTAAGCCCACTTTATCATTCACTCTCACAATTTTCAGCAATAAAATGGGTCAATCGTCTACAAATGCGAATCTGAATCAGTCATTCACCAATGAAAATCTGCTCGAAAGATATTCGAGTCTAAAAACATTAAAGCAAATGGTAGCAAATTGGAATCGATTTATCGAAAATTTAAAAGCAAAAATTAAAACAGAAAGATCAAGTCGTCCTCTTTCGAGTGAGGAATTTGACACCGCGATGAACACTATTTTAAAAACCGCGCAAAATGTTAGTTTATCCAAAGAAATGAGTACACTTTCTCGCGAAGAACCCATAGATAAAAAAAGATATCTATTGTGCTTGAATCCTTTTTTAGACCAGGGAGTCATAAGGGTAGGAGGAAGACTTAAAAATGCCAATATAAAATCTACTCAAAAGCGCCCAATAGTTCTACCACGCAATCACCATATAACCACTTTAATTATTCGCGAGGAACATATCAACTTAAAAACGCGGGTGCTCAGGCCACTCTTTATGGCGTATGAGAACAGTATTGGCCAATCGACGGTCGTAATGTCACGCAGCACATCATTTATAAATGCGTTAAATGCTTTCCAGTAAAGCCTCGCAGACTTGATTATATGATGGGCAATCTACCAGAAAAGCGTCCTTCATATTCTCGACCCTTTTTAAACGTAGGCGTTGAGTATTGTCGTTACTTTTATATGAAAGAAAAATGTCACAGAAACCGTAAGAGAGAAAAAGCCTACTGAAGCTTTCTTCGGCAGTCTAAAAAGGTCCCTTTCTCGCCGGGGGAGGGCTAGCAAAATCTACTCTGATAACGGTACAAATTTCGTGGGTGCCGACAGAGAATAAAAGAAATATACGAGTTAATTCAGAGAACCTACAATGATCCGGAAGTCAAAAATTTCATTCAAAATCAACAGGTGAATTGGCAATTTATTCCACACCACTCACCACATTTCGCCGCCCTCAGTGATGTCGTTTAAACACAACTTGACACGTACTGTAGGAAACACATTACTGACTTACGAACGATTACGGACGTATGTTATCGAAATTGAGGCAATTTTAAACTCTCGTCCTCTTACCCCTATGTCCTCTGACCCAAACGATCTTCTTCCCTTGTCTCCCACACACTTCCTTATTGGTGCCTCTCTAACGAGCTTCCCTTAGGCGGACTATCGCAATCTACGAGCCAACCAGCTGTCATCTTGGTAACATGCACAGCAGCTGAGAGATCATTTATGGTCAAGTTCGTACAAAGAGTACCTAAATGAAATGATCACCCGCAGCAAATGGAAGAAACCTGTCGAACAAAACAACATAAAAATCGGAATCCTCGTCGTGGTAAAGGACGACAATCTTCCTCGAATGTGCTGGAAGTTAGCACGAATCACAAAGGTTCATCCTGGGAAGGATGGGATGGTCCGAACGGTAACCTTGAAAAATGCTTCGGGATCCTATTCTATGTTTTTTAGCTTCCCAACTCGAACTACAAAGTATCTTTCTTATGGATAAAATTTGCATAGACTATTTTTCTTATACGCATAGACGGATTTATTATCTAACATTTTCGGTACCTTTAGTAAACATTCTTTTATCAAATGTTTATTTTTTTGTGTATAGAATTATCATTAATTCTTCCAACTATTATCTTCAGATACACCTTGAATACTCATGTACGGTTCAATGGGGGCCAAGATTTTACGTCGTAACAATTTATCTATAATTTACGTTTTTTATCTAAGTATTTTTCTACAAAATTTCCATTTATTTTTTCTACAAACTAAATTGTATTTAGCTTTATAAAATTCATATTCCTGCGACAAGGCAACTTTCAAAACCATTAGTTTCAGGGATATTTTCCCTTACTTTATGTTCATCCTTTTGAAAATTCATTTTAGCATCTTGTCCGACCTTAAGCAGTTTATTGCTTTATAGCTTGCACATGGGCCCATGACCAACTTTACTTCAAATTTTTGAAAAATTTGGCACTTTATGATGACTTCAGAAAGTGGGTGTGTCTACTGCCCGTCTCTAAGAATTCTACGACTAATTAGAGAAAGTCTAATATCCTCTCCAGCTCTGTATCAACGATCTGCGATACCAGCGATGTTCATCCCTAACTTCCAATCTTCAGATGCAATTCTACCTCCACATAGCGAACACTTGACCTCGTCTCGAGCCTATGTTCCTAATCAAATCTTAAACCTTGTCGTACTCGTCGTTATAAGTTTCCTTCCTCTGTAAATTCTAGCGGTGTTAATAATCTCTTTATTTATTCAAATATATTTTTGAATCAACTCATTCCACAAAAAAATAAATCATATATTTGGGTTAAAAATGTAACTGTTCCATCCCTGACAGCAATATGATATACCGGGAAATCCCATTTGATCCCATTTATCTCCCAGGCTGTCCCAAGGATATCTTAGGAATAACCCGTCGGATTTCCCGGAAGAAGTATATTTGGATACCCTAGGGATAACCCCAGGATATCCAGGATATACCTGGGACGTTTCCGGGATATCCTGAATATTCTAGGATTATCCCTGGGATATCTAAATTTCCGCCTTGCGAATATCCTTGGGACAACCTGGGAGATAAATGGGATCAATTGGGATATCCTAGTATATCCTATTGCTGTGAGGGGTAGATTATTAATCTTATTGACTTCAAAATTCGACAATTTTATTAAAAATTAATGTATTTTCTTAGAAATTCGTCTTTTTTTGTCATAAAAGGATATATTAATTATGCATGTATGTTCAAACATTAAAATAACAATATAAATATGAAACACAAAGTTCATACGCCATCAAAATGAAAATTTTTGTCAAATAAAATTCAACATTTTGTCCTGTTTCTCAATTCATGATATTTTTAATTTTCAAAAACTGTCCACCGTAATATGCACAGAAGTTATTTATTACCTGAAAATTTTCATTATTGCTGCAACTCTTAAGGGATTTTCATGAATCTTTTTTTATTTTCTTATAATAATTATATAAATTAATTAATTCTGCTAATTAAATTTAAATTAATCCATGCTTTCATAATGTCATTTTTACTAATCGGCCTCAATCTCATAACATTTAAAGGGTCATTAGTTACAGATAATTCGTTAAGTGCCATCTCCCATTTGACAAGGGCCACCGTCACCGCCACCGCCTTTTATCAGAATGGCAATCACGTCTGAATTCTGAGGCCGCACGGTTGAATATTTTTGTCTAATTTTGTGCATACCTCATCTAAATAATCATATCTCGAAACAAGCAGAGCTCTTTTTTCGATAAATTGTTTATATGTATTGTGTTTAATAATCAAAATAGGGCACTGTCGTGAGATTTCGGCCAGTTAGAAAAAGTGACATTATGAAATCATAGATTAATTCAATTTCAATTAACAGAATAAATTTATTTATTTATTTATTCATCTAATCCATAAGTAGAGTATTTCCAAGTATTTTGTGTATAGGTGTAGCTTTTATTATTAATTTATAGTTTATTATTATTATATGTTGAACAATCGTGTTTACTT
>NC_046657.1:139795879-139798474 GCF_010883055.1 Belonocnema kinseyi | reverse complement strand
TATTTACGGATTGTTATTTGTATTGTACTTGTTTGACGATTATACTGGAAATGTTGTTTGTTTTTACGTATTTCTGACGGCTTAGGAGATACTTCTAGAAAGTTACAATTTTTATTTGTTTGGAGAAAATTTTTAAGGGTTATACTCATTTAGGCCCATCGATTTTAAATTTTTTAATTTTAAATATCTAATTTAATAATTACAAATTTTTCATTCATCAATTTTAATCTCATTCATAAGCCAAAAAAGGTTCGATAATCTCAGCCAAGACAAGGCTCGACTTAAGACAAGTAAAGGCCATTTTACCTGCGCATTTTTACTCGGGCAGCCTCAAAATTCAGACGCGATTAGACATTATAGTAAAGGACCTTACTGCTTTGGGCCAAGACCAAACACTTTAATTTCTGAAGGTTCCAGGGCCGATCCGAACCTTTTATTTTCTTCAGCGTTTAGGTCAGCACCCGTACCATTTATTTACGCAAGGCTGCACGTCTGGAGCTAAACCTTTTAAATTCTTAAGGGTGCAGGTCCCAATCCGGATCCTCTAAGTTTTTAAGGGTCACGACCCTTGAGGAATCTTTTAATATCCGGTCTAACATGAAGAGTTCCTTGCATTCTATTTGAGAACTTTCCGAAGGTGATTTGAGTGAGAAGAAAGAGCAGTTTAGTTGAGGATATTGAAATTATTGAGTTAAATTGAGATTGTGCAAAAAAGTTCAAAGAGAACCAAAGATGCGTGGAGGAGAGATACTGCACATTATTTTGCGCAGTAAAGTTACACGGCATTCGCGGCTGTGTATTAGAGTTCAATGGCGCACATGTCTGCAAAGAAAAGTTGCACCACACGTACAACTGCGCAGTAGATTGACATTGCACGTACATCCGCACAGTTTAGTTAAATGGCACTTACGGTTGCGAAGTACACTTACACAGCACTTGTGGTTGCTTAATTAGGTTAATGATTACTTTTAGATTGGCACTAAAGTAACATTATTCGCTGTGAGCCGAACTCGTGTCGCCGCCCAGCGGATTTGAAAGTTAATAGCGGGAATGTGTATTTACGTGAGACTAAATAGGTAATAATACAAGAATATGTAAGAATTTGTTTAAATATTAATGTTTTAAGTTAAGTAAATAGTGTGTGAAAAGTTTGGAACAGCAGCGATTAAAACTACTAATAAAAAAACTTGTAAGTATACGATTACAAACTTGAAAAATTCTACCTGTCACATAGCTAGTAGGTTAAGTCATTCAAAACAAATGTATTTCAAAGAAATACTCCAGGAACAAAGAGAACTCTGGAGCAGGTTTATATCGTAGAAGCAACGGAATGGGCTTCACAATAGCGATGGGGTCCTACGCAACAGTTCTACAATCTGAGATTATAACCTTACTTCAGTGCGCCTATAAGGCAATGGTGTACGCCAGGAAAAGAAGCATTCGTATGTATCTGCTCAGATAGCAGGGCTGCTATCATGGCTCTGAACGAAACAACGACTACGTCGCTGCTAAAATGGGAGTGCTTTGAGGCATTGAATAAGATAGCGACAGAAAACCGAGTCAATCTGTTCTGGATCCCTGGACACAGTGGCATCAGGGGCAATGAAATATCGGTCAGGTTAGCAAAGCTAGCAACAAAGGAAAATTTTACTGGACCCGAGCCAGTTTAAGGCATTTCTAGTAGGTCGGTCACTAAAGATATTAACAGTTGGCTGACCGAGGAACATCATAATGAGATGGATGCGGTCTTTGGCTGCAGACAGGCTAAAACACTCTTGAGCTCAAAGCTAAAACCTCATCGAGAGAAATAAATTCTTAAGCTCGGGAGGAAGGAAGTCAAACTCCTAACAGAAATGTTTATAGGGTATGGAAACCTCCGGTACCACAGATATTAGATAAGGCTTGAGGAAAGTCCCCTCTATAGTCTGTATGGAAAGGACAATGAGACTTCCACTCATAACCTATGTCACTGCCCCGCGATTGCGGGGGAAACGTGTAACACTTACAGGCAGTTTCTGCATCAGTGAGTCCGAAATATCGGCCAACAGCGTGGTTGCGGGCCTCTGATTATGGTGAAGACTATGGGGCCACGTTTAAGGCTTATAAGGGGCCGCAACGGGATCACCCAAGCGTCAGGGGCTGTGACGGTCTCAATCCAAAATATATAATGATAAACATAGCTTTTTAAAATGCAGTTCTCACTAATTACCAATTTTCCAAAACGACTGTAAAACTGTTTAAAAAATGTAAACGTCCAAATGATACAATTTCAAATTTTATTCAAATACAGTTTCAGTCTCAAATATTCCATTTTCAAACCATAAAAAATTAATTAATTAGAAAAAAGAATAATTATTTAATTAATTAGTAGCAATATTTGACTGTGCATATAAAACGAGCAAATATAACTCAAATGTTTTTCTTCTTTAAAGCAGCTATCCATTTATTTCTTTGTAGTATTTTATGTGATGCTTTAGAAAATTTTTCAAATTTGCAATCCTTCGTTTTATCATTATTTTTACAATCCATAACACAGCATGTATCATTTCACATACTGTCTACTGTAATGCATATAAAATGCAATCAAAACACACG
>NC_046657.1:139791678-139795779 GCF_010883055.1 Belonocnema kinseyi | reverse complement strand
CATAGAGAGGGCACTTTGGTGTTCATGGATTATATTATTAAAACAAACCATTGCATTATTGTTAAACTTGGGAAAGATCTTCATTTCAGTACCTAATAACAAGCTCCATAGTAAAAATTAGGTTATATTATTGTAAGCTAAAGTAAAAAACTATTATGTTCCAAAAAAATCGCTTTCACTGATGTCTACACACGCCAGAGGTAAATTCTGGAGTCACGTAGGAAATAAATCATAAAATACTTTAAAATTTATGTTTAATATTCTTGGGGTTACGTCAAAAAAAAACAGCCGTTGTTTGACAATACAGAATACCTTTTTGGGTCCTGCTTGGACGTCAAATTGAAGAAAAAGTATCTTAAGGTAAAAATAAATAAATAAATGGGATGAGTAGTAAACTACTTATCCTCTAAGTTTTTACCGTAAGCATTACGAACTTTCTTTGTAAATAAAACAAACGTTCAACAAAACCTTGCGTTTTTTTAGTACCCATCGACGTAACAAGCAATTAATTTTATATTTTACAAAAGAAATTGTTGAATAAGAAATTAAAACTTGTTTTAGACTATCGGTTTTTTTGGTTCATGGGTACCTAAAAGTTTAAGATTCAGAAACATGCGTTTTAATTGGTCCATTCTGTTAGTATCGGTTGAATCTCGTACCCAGCGGGACCATTTAACCAATTTTGAATGAGCAATTATATTTAATTCCCAGGCCTGTTAAGCTCGGACTTTGTATTTTTCTCACATTCCTGCATTCGCATATGCGCGCTCGGTCTTTGCATTTCTCCCACATTCATGCACAGACTTTTGAAAATTAAAGATCAGTGATTCGACAACTGTAATTTCAACTGTAATTTTTCAACTGTAATTTTCGCATCCGATTTTGCTCAAAATGTAAAATTTTTTACATTATGCTCAACAATTTTATATCAAATACAATACATTTTTCAGGTGCCTCTGTCTGGGATTGGGCATTTAGATTTTGAAAAATAAAGTACACATTCTATTGATCATGATTAAGTTAAATTTTATTATTTTTCTTTATTCATAATGTGTCCCCTAAGGGTTTACATGATTTCCATTCCTTACCATATATATATACAAAGGGCGCTACGAAAGTTTTGCAATACAGAAGAACCTTTTATAGTTTTTCGAAGTACTTTCCACCGCACTGAACACACTTTTCCATACGTCGGAACCAGTTATCGAACCAACCCTGCCACTTTTCTTCTGGAAGACTGCACACGCTTGGTCCCACGCCGTCAAAAGGTCAGTTTCGTTAGTAAATCGACATTCTTTTAGTTGTTTCTTTACTTCCGGAAACAAACCAAAGTCACAGGGAGCAAGGTCTGGACTGTAAGGAGGGTGATCTAAAATAGTCAGTCCAGATTTGACAAAAAAAGCTACTGTGACCTTCGCTCGGTGAGCCGGTGCATTGTCGTGATGGAATAGCCAGGAGCTGAGTCGAGATTTCGGCCTGATGTTTTTGAGTTGGTTTATGACTTGGGGTAAGCATACCTGAGTGTAACAGGAAGAGGTGACTGTATGCTGGGTTTCCAGTACGACCCTATCCACAATGCCGCGTTTCCCAAAGAATACTGTAAACATTCTTTGGTTTACAGGTCGAGACTTCCGCACCTCCACTGGAGCATCCTCATCCTCAAACAGCCAGATCTTTTTTTGTGATCCCGATTCAAATATTTTTAGTATTTTTTGGCACCACTTTACACTCGCTGCCATTTGCTCCTCGGTCAAAGCATGTGGTACCCATAGAGTACAAACCTTCCTACATGTAAATGTTCATGCAGAATTCGATGGACTGCACGATATTCTTCCTTTGTCCACGACGCCATTTCTCCATCGTTCCGGGCTGCGTGCTTAGACTGTACTGAGAACTGATTCAACAGGTTTCCCATTCCTACCTATTTTTTGACGCTCTTTCTAATGACGCAAGGATCATTTCTGTTTTTCTAATAGGTTTCACGTATTGCAAAACTTTCGTAGCACCCCATGTATATAATTTACAATCTTATCCTTTTTATATATACAATTATTTACAACTATTTACATAAAGTCTTCTATCTACCTCGTCATCTCTATTTCCCGTGATAGCGCAGTTTAAGACTTATTAGCAAACGAGTGAGCGAGCGAACGCAAGCGAGAGAGAGAGAGAGAGAGAGCATGAGAACGCAAACGCATCTTAGTTTACTGAACTTTTACATTACCATTACTTACAATTTTTACGCTTCTAATCTAAGAGACTTCCGTTTCTGTTTCCTTTCACTTTTTTATACCTCCATTTGCCTTGTTTCCCATGCATTCTTTCATTCTCTGTAATTTGATTATTATCTGTGCTGAAACATGTATCATTTTTATAAATATATATCATTACAGTTCCTGGTATGCATTAAAATTGAAACATTATTCTTATTGCCTTTTAAAATTTCTTTCTTTTCAATGTTGTCTGCGTAATCGGAATCCAATCGAATAATTTTTTTAATGGTACCGTGTTTACAGACTACAACGACAACAACGACAACGCCAGCTTGTTCAGACCACATGCCGAATCCATTGGAATGAGCTAAGAATTCAAGACGTTGTTTACTATATTATGGGTCAGAAGAACATGCATTTTTAAAGTTTTTGACATACAAGAGCTAACTGTCCAACATTTCCATATATTTCCATATCAAAAAATTTTATCAGATTCTTTCAATAATTTTCTGCAAGCGTTGCCTTCAAAAATATCACCATGATAGCTTTTAGAGATGAGTGTAACCGTCATAGGCAATAGTAATGCTTTTTCTCGACCAACCAATGGTACTAAGCCATTCCAAAAATGAAGAAAAATGTTCGTATTCTCGCCGTAGAACACTTTACTATTACAAATGCGTTTCAAAATTTTCGTTTTTCCAGTATATCTTTGTGAAACGATCTTTTTCGATTTTCAGAAAACATTTTTTGTATGTTTTGCATCAAAACAGAACAAATCAATCACGTAGATTTTGTCGTCATGATAGACAAACTGTTTCTTACTTCCGGACCACCATGTCATAATGAGAAGTTACTATATAATAGTTTTCTGTGAAAACTGACTATCGCCGATTTCGTTCTTTCTCCACGTTTCGAGAACCCCTGAATCCGAAAAAAGAAACAGTTGGCGATGGTGTCTGTTTGTCTATCGTTAAGTTGCGATTCGGCACATAGTTTCAGAACCCAAAAAGAAAAATTTTAAGATTAAAAAATTATATGTACGGCTATCCTACAGGATCAATAATACAACTTTTGGAAATTTTTTTTATAAATAAAAATAAATAAAAATTTAATTTTGCCACAAACGACACGAGCTATGAAAAAAAGGAAAAAGTTACTCACCCAAAAAAGCTATATATTTGTTACTAATCATTTTTAATAGAACGCCTAGTTTTTGTTTTAATAATAAAAAATAACATTCAAAATAAATTATTAAATTTTTTAATGAATGACACAAGATACTAAAAAATTAATAAACAAAAGTTGGTCAACAAAAAAGGATCTACAAATTTTTTATTGATAATTTTTAGATAGGACAAGTAGATGTTCTATTAATCGTGAAAAATAAGATTTAAAATAAGAAAATAAATCTTGGAAAAACGATACAAGAAATAAAAAAATTAATAAAAATTGTTCAAAAAAATATTTACAAATTTTTTATAAAATCTTGTTATTATAATATACTAAAAATAATAAAGTAAACTATTATTGATGTAGGTTTTTGACCAGGGAAATTAAATAATAGTTTAAGATGTTAATTTTGTTTGTGTACTTGGTCATAATCAATTTTATTAAAATATTGATTAATTTTTAAGATTGTGAAAAAACGCTCTCTAGCTCCGCTGAGATCTGAAAGACCTCGGTTCATATTCCAGCGGAGCTAGAGGGCATTTTTTCACAATCTTAAAAATTATCAATATTTTAATAATATTGATTATGACCAAGTAGACAAACAAAATTAACATCTTACGAGGGTGGATTGATAAGTTTCCGGCCTGACCAAGAAAAACAACGTTTTTAAGAATTTTTTTTTTTTATTTCTCAATATAATCTCCTCCAAGGCTGATAC
>NC_046657.1:139788694-139791578 GCF_010883055.1 Belonocnema kinseyi | reverse complement strand
CTATCTAAGGATGGTACTATAGAACGCCACCTCAAGGTAGGCCTAGTGGCGCCATCTCTTGGTCAGGCCGGAAACTTATCAATCCACCCTCGTAAACTATTAAAAAAGTAAACTTTTGGGAAAAGAAACACAAGCTAAAAAAACATTTTATTTTAAAAAAATTTTCGTCTAAATTATATATAAAATTTTGCTTAGAATAACCTTACGCTAGGATGCGTATATTTTTAGTTTAAATCGTAAAAAGGGCTTTGAAAATGAACATATTTAAATTGATAGAAAAACTATGCAGGTTGCAATAAAACGTTTAATAACATTTTTTTAAATTAGATGCTCACTTTTCCGAATTATAAAAATAAGACAATAAACATACGTGAGTTTCAATACTATTGTATATTATGAATTGTTATAATGCTTTGACTTGAGTTCGAATTAAATCGCCGCCAATCAGGACATGCTGAAGTCGAAAAGTTCGAATTGAGCATGTCCTAGTTTTTAGACGGGGCCAGACTTCAATTTATGTCTCAGAGACAATGTTCTATGCCTGGAAGACATAAATTTATGTCTTGAGTTAAATTTTCATGACTCCAACACGAGCGGTTTATAACTTCGAGTGTATGCGAAATCGCGGTAAAATTTCAGCCGCAACCACGTCTCACGACCGTGAGATAGGTGGCGCCGATGATAAGAACGGTTAGTTTAACAGAATATTCCGGGTACAATCGTTGCAACTTCCTTATAAGGTCTCGATACCTCTCTTTCTTTTCATTCTCCTTGGCTATGACGTTTTTGTCAGCTGGTGCCGAAAATTCGATAACGAACATGGTTCGCTTCTCGAAGTCAAGGAGAACCATGCCTGGTCTCGAGTGTGCAACAGAAACAATTGTCGAGATTATAAATTTCCAGTATATGCGGCACTTCCCATTCTCGACAATTGACTCGATTTCCCTAGGAGCGTTTAGAGGAGTGAAATTAAGGTTACTGCCGTAATATGGCGACGGTTTGTTAAGGTGGAAATGACACCGTCTTGGCATGCCAAAATGAAACCCTCCGTACCAGACTTCCATCCAGGCGATTTAAGGAAAGTAAACGTTAGTTCCCACCACATTGACTGATCCTCCACATTTCTGTGGAAGATACCGTGCATCCTCTTGTCGAGGAGCTGTTCACGAAAGTTTTTCTCTTGTGCTTTCTTAATCCGGGCTTTCAGGAGTGAGTACTCGAGATAGATAAGATTTGATGCATATTGCTCACCCCTAATAATGAAGTTAAGTCCAAGTGTTTCAGCTGTCTCCTCCGCTGCTTTGTACAGAAACGCTCCTTTGCCAACTTCTTCGTGATTCCTGACCATTTTAAGAAGAGGGTCTCTTCCATTTGCGACTCTATGTGCTGTACCCAGAATAATACTGTTGTAAAGACAATCAAGACTCAATAGTCCGCGACCACCTTGACGGCATGTGATGTACAGTCGCGGAACATAAGACTTTAGATGCATGCTTTTGTTCATGTGCATAATCTTTCTTGTCCCGATATCAAGGGATCTGAGCTCGTTCTTCGTCCATGGAACTACTCCAAATGAATAGAGTACTACCGGGACGGCAACCATGTCCGTTGCAGATACTTTGTTCCTCGCCGACACTCCGGAAGACCAAATTTGCCGGATGAGACGTTTGTATCTGCTTCGGAGAGTATCCTTTATAGATGTAACATCCTGAATGCTGCTCTGTGTCACGCCCAGGTATGTATAAGTCTCTCTAGCGCAAAGGTGTCGTATAGCGCTTCTATCAACGAGCTCAGGATCTTCAGTGATGCCATTAAGTTTCCCTCGCTTTAAATAAACCTTGGCGCATTTGTCTAACCCAAATTCCATTCCAATTTCTTTAGTATATCGTTCGACAATCCTTAAAGCTAGATGTAGTTGCTTTTTGTTTTCAGTATAGAATTTAAGATCGTCCATGTAAAGTACATGAATAACCTTGTACTTTCGATCTGCAGGTTTGCTGCACAATTAACCGTCGAAATGGCGAAGTGCCCGGAGTTCGCGCACGAACTTTCGAACCTTGGCCGTAAAATTCCTGCCAGATGTAATGTAGACAATCACATACTGAATGCGGGACGCGTACTGTCTTGTCCAGCCTATCTTTATGGCAAGTTGATGCATTCGTCTTTTGGTCTAATGATCAACTGTTGGTTTTGTTTTACGGTTTGCATCCGCCAAAGCTTTCGCTGCATTATACACACAATAATCGATAGCCGAGAGGTCGAGGTAGAGTAGGTGTTCCGCTTACATAGCCCCTTTTTTGGAGTAGTTCGGCATGGTTTCGCAGACGTTCATGCGAAAAGTGCGATAGCTCCGGGTGTTTCTCGCACCACATAGCATGCAGTCGTGCCATGTAAGCTCGTTCAGGGCTCACCCTCGTATCGTAGCACTTCAGCAAGTCGCTATTTAGTTGCTCCGTCCACCTAAAGTCCCGAGATTCCGCCGATCAATTGAATTGAATCCATCTTCATTGCCGTCCCCCAGCTCTATAGTGGTCGGCATAGTTGGCCGACACATTGTCGGGAGCCCTGCGAGTTCTGTTGTTTTGAAGCGCACTTACTGCAACTATGTTTGGTGTTGCCATTGTTGTTCCCATGAGAAGCAAGGGAAAAGGGTTCGTCCATCCTTGTAGAGCCACGCATGCAAGGATAAGGCTGAGTACTCTGAGAGGTCGCCCGGTATCCCAGAGCCACCGTTCTAAACACCTCACCCAGGTGCCATTCAGCTTTCGGCACGGTTTTCACACCTCCACTTGGGGGTTAATTCCTTCGGGAGCAGCTCTGGACGATTGTTCGCGACTGCCTATTTATTTTTGTAACCATATTCAGCAGAAACCCTTGGTACAGG
>NC_046657.1:139779015-139788594 GCF_010883055.1 Belonocnema kinseyi | reverse complement strand
AAATCAACTTATTTAGGGATTATTATTTGTATTATACTTGTTTGACGATTATACTGGAAATGTTGTTTGTTTTTACGTATTTCTAACGGCTTAAGAGATCCTTCTAGAAAGTTACAATTTTTATCTTTTTGAAGATAATTTGTAAGGTTTATATTCGTTCAGGCCCACCGATTCTGAATTTTTAAATTAAAAATAAGTAATTTAATGACTACAAAATTTTCATTAATCAATTTTAATCTCATTTCTGAGTCAAAAAGGTTCGATTATCTTAGCCAAGACATGGCAGGTCTTGAGTCAAGTAAACGTTATCTTAGCCAAGACAAGGCGCGACACAAGTCAAGTAAACGCGGTTTTACCTGTTGTGGCCATAAAAGTAATACGAAGATCTATGTCGAACTCAAGACATAACCAAGTCGGACTCAAGTCGAAGCATTTTTTACTCGGGGAGGTGCAGGAATAAATATGATATATATTTGATATAATAGAGTTGAACATAATGCAGAAAAGTTCACATTTTCGATAAAATCAAGTGCGAAACACGATATACGTGATGACAATATGTTGGTTAAACCCGAAGGAGTTTGAAGAAAAGTGAATTTACATCAACATGTGTCAGTTTTAGATGTTTTCAGCTTTAATTTTGAAAAGGCCTGCCTATACAACAGGCGCCCATATTATATTAAATACATTATCAAAAGCAAAGGTACTAATTTATAATAAAAGTGTAACCAGTGACAGAATCTATAATTGTGGTTTAATTATCATCATTATTTATTCATTATTATTTAGAGGTAATAAAAATTATTTTCAAGCAAATAATAGTATCACAAATTTCATCTCAATGATAAGGTATCCTAAGTAATTATAAAATTTTTGAATAAAACATCAGGAGCAATTCCGAATATCTGAATTCTCCGATTTTATTTAAACTCCGCATGCTTATGTACTTCGATGCGCTAAATACGAATTTGATAGTGAAAATTGGCGACTAGGCCATCTTCATGGCGAAACCATGAAAAAACCATAAAAGTCATCGTTGCGTTTATCAAAGCCAATATGCAAAATGTTCTTTACCAAAGTTGTAGCTCTCATTGAGGTACATATTTTTTGTTCTAAATATTTTTTTCTGTGAGTGACAGTTTCCGAGAAAATGAATAATTCTGGTCAAATCCCTACCATTTCCCCCTACTTATTTTCAGCTTCTCGTGGGGAGTGGAAAGGCATCCCTGTGGCAGGTCTCATAAATAATGTTGGTTAAACGCCTACCGTTTTCCAGGTCCCATGGGGACAAGAAGGGACCCCTGTAACTATTCACAGAAATAATGTTGTTCAAACCCCTACCCCTTTTCCAGGTCCCTTTGTGGGCAGGAAGGAATCCTTTGACTGGTCACAGAAATAACTTTGATCAAACGCCTACCCCTTTTCCAGGTCCTATGAGAACAGGAAGGCACTCCTGTGACTGTTCACAAAAATAATGTTGTTCAAATCCCTACTCCTTTTCCAGGTCCCGCAGGGGGAGGTGCGGGGAGGCGCCCCGTGACTGGTCACAGAAATAATGTTAGTCAAATCCCTACCCCTTTTCCAGGTCCTGTGGGGGCGGGAAGGCACCCCTGTGACTGTGATCTGTGATCCGTGTGATCTGCACCAGTTTCCCTACCCTACTCCACACGCCAAACAAACAAACCCCCCAGGCAACCCACAAACTGACAGAAACACTCAAAATATCGCTCACTTTTCCACTTCTATTATTCTCATCACTCAATCTCTCACTCAAAAACATTTCATGCATACTCTGCCCATTAACTTACTTTAAATCTCACTGCAATTTATGAAATTCAGCAACACAAAATCACCGCTGCCAAACCCTTTCACGTCGGAAACGGAAGTATCTCTTTTTTATTTTTAAAAGTTTTCATTAAAAGTTTTCATTTAATTGATCCTAAGAGGATCAATTGACACAATGATAACAGGATTTGAAATATTTGAAAGTATTTTTCTAAAATTCTTTGGTATTGTTAAGATATTTAACCAATTTCAAAATATTTAAAAGGATCTTACGTATTTTATGCTATTTTAAAATATTATAAATAAATTTGTAATGGATTCCAGTAATTTAATGAGATTTTGAAGGATTTGAAATATTTAAAGGTATTGTAAAAGATTTACAGGCCCTTTAAAAGGGTTAAAAAATTTCAAGGTATTTCTAAAAATAAAAAAATATTTGAAATATTTTAGGAAATTTTAAAAGATTTCCAAAATTTTTTTCATTATTTTAATTGTTTATGGGAATTTCAAAGACTTCGAATTGTTTCAGGGCATTTTAAGAGTTTTCAATTCATTTTCAAGATATTTAAACTATAATAAAATATTCATAAACAATTTTTTTAATTTAGTAAAATCTTTTCTATATAATAAATAAAAATAAAAATTTGTTTCTTTATATCCAGTATATATTTTATATTATACTATTCTTCATTTGCGAAAATTGATTTACTTTATTTGGCTTAATACAAGAATAATTCTGTTACAAAAAATATGGAAAATAAGTGCGACGTCGAAACGCGCCACAAACCTTTTAAATAAATTTGTGGCGTGAATACTTTTATAAGTTCTTGTTTTAATGATAATGAACTTACACTGAGAGACTTTTTGTTAGAATTAATGATAAAAATGAATGAGAATTTAATATAGTATCGTTTCAAAGCAGGGAAAACAGGGTTTGCGTATAAAAAATTAATATAGCGGTTTTCAGCCGTCAAAACTAATATTTTTGTTTGAACAAATATAAAGGATGTTGAATTAACTCTTATAAAACTTGCGAGAATTTCAAATTCACTATGTCAAAGTTAACAATTGAAGTTAAAACTATAGTCATACATTTAGTTGAAAGAGCGGAAACATCGTTTGAAGTTCCAATACAAAGCATATGAGCATTTCAAACTAGTATATGAAAAATAACTCACTCCACCAAAAGATTTAGCCTTCAGAAGAAGGAGCTATATACACAAAATATATACAAATATATGCATAAACACGCGTACAATTATTATTAACGCATTCCCTAACAACTAAATACCAAGGCTAACTTATATTATGGAATATTTGATAAAAATCTCTGCTTAGCGGCGTTGCTTGAAAACTCAGGGCATTATGATTTTCAATGAGTAAATTGATTTGTTATAAAATAGATTTTTTAACGGAACTGATAATATTCTTGTATGAATAACATTCTCTAATTTGACATATCAGTAACTCAGTATAATAAACTTGAGTGTATTTAGATGTAATTTTTTATAAATTGTACTCATTGAATTAAATCTTATTAACTTAGTATATAAATTTCGCGATAATGAATTCCTATTGTTTTAAATATAATATTAAATGAATAATTTAAAATAGAAAGAGTTAGCTTTGATTTTAAATGTGTAACAAAGTTCTATAAAATCTAAAATACAGTCTATAACAAAGAAGTCTCGAAACTATAGAAAACAGTTCTATAAAATTAGAAACGATTTTTCGCCGCAAAAAATTAATCTTTTGTATTATTATATTATTACTATTATACTTTAATATTTTTTCACATTTTGAAGTACACAATTATTTACTATTACACAATCACTACACTGTTTGAAATCGCATGCTATGCAAATTTTTATTCGCCGCGGGGTTCGAACCCCATATAAGTTTCGCATTCCTAATTACTAATTATTATTTAATATTTTATGTGATTAAACAAGATTTAAAAGAATCTATATATATATATTAAGAAATTTATTAGAATTCAAAGGATTTCTATAAATTTCCGAAGATTTCTAGATATTTAACAGACTTCAAAGAATTCAAGAACATTATTTGTATTTTAAAATTACTTTAAAATCTTAAAACTCATTTAAATTCTACCGAAATTCCTCAAGAATTCTTCAAAATTAGTTAAAATCTCTGAAATTCGTTAAAAATATGTTGAACCCTTTTAAATATTTCAAAACCTTTTAAAATTCGTTTATAAATTTAAAAATTTCTTAAATCAAATAACTCCGGTTAAATCCCTTGAAATGCCTGAAAGTCTGTTTAAATACTCAAAAATATTTCTAAATTACACGAAACTCCTTAAACTCTTTTGATTTTTCTAAAAATCATTTAAAATGCTTTCTAAGATTTAAAATTCCTTTACTCACTTTTTAAACCATATGAAATCCATTGAAATGGCACAAAATCCCTTAAAATCACTAAAAATCTTTTGGACTCTTAAAAAGTATTTAAAAGTCTCTCTTTAAAATCTCTTGAAAATTCTTGTGCTTTTTTGAATTCTTCTAAAATCTTTTCCACTTCTTGAAAATTATTCTTTTAGTTATTTATCATTAAATCTTTAATAATAAATAATTATTAATAATATATTTTTAATTATATAATTTTATTATATAATTTTAATTATTAATAATAATATAATTTAATAATAAATAACTAAATCTTTAATAAATTATTAAATCTTTTCCACTTCTTGAAAATTATTCTTTTAGTTATTTATTATTTTAGTTATTTAGTTATTATTATTCTCATAAGTTCTTTTGAAATTTCTTGAAGTTTTTGAAAATCATTTAAAATAATTTGGAATCATTAAAAACTTGTAGAACATAAAGGGAAATTAAGGAATATGTTAAACATTAAACAAATTCTTTTGCTGGGGGCGAGGGACACGGGGAATATCGCTACCTTCGCACAGTAGGGACTTGAAGCTATACTTTATAGAACTGAGGTCTATAGATCTTATATTGAAGTACTTCACAAATACTCGATACCTTGAAACGAACTTTTATGAGATTTTTCATCATGTTTTTGAGACTTTTGCCATACATTTAACAGAATTGAGGTATTTAGACCTTATATTTATGTGATCACAAACTCTCATTACCTCAAATGTCATTTCTACAAAAGTTTTCAAGGTTTTTTCATGAACTTCTTCATATATTTTATTAACATTTTTAAATCGGAGTTCAATATGAAGTTTGCAGAACTCTTGTAGAGTTATTATACATTTGTTTTACATTAAATTCTGAAATGTATACAATATCTATGACATTTGTTCAAGATTCGCTCTTATCCTCAACTATAAAATGATTCAGGAGAGATGAATGCACTTTCTTTTCGTGTATTCTCATTGCGCGCTGGGCGCGCGGCTCGCAAGTTTCAGCGTGCCTAGGGCGCGCGACGGTTGAATCTTACGCTTCGCACTCGATAATGGGTTACCCCGCGCTTTGCACTCGGACACAATTACACCTCGCGCTTCGCGCTCACATATTCATTCTTTGCATTTGCAATGCTTGAACAAAACTTTATCAAAAAGACCTTTTTTAGATGATAGTATTTTGATGCGTCTTGATATTCTGAATTGTCTATTTAATTAAGTATGGTCAGAAATTAAGTTTCTCAAAGCTGTGTAGGCTTTGAGGTACACACTCTCACCGTGACACTCGCGCTGCGCGCTCGATTTCCGACAGACATTTGTAAACAGGTTTTGTTGAATCTATTTTTTTCTCGTAACTTTCGTCGTTTTTCCATACATTTTTAAATTTTTTATTTATTTTCAACGTTGTTTTTCACGAATAAAACAAAAATTACGCGTCCTATCAAGAAGTGATTCTTAAGGAAATTGTAGATCTTTTTTAGAATAACAATTTTGGTAAATTTATGCTTTTTTGTATCCTACATGGTTTGACCAAAAAATTGAATTTTGGATTTTTCATTATTTTTTGTGCAATCAAAATTTGAATTTTCGATTTTCTAAGCAAGTCCAAAAATTTGTTATGATAATCATTAGGATAAATTGTTTGTGCTTTTTAATAGAGGAGTGTACCCAAATATGAGATACCAACTATGTTTGGCGTGATTGTCGGAATTTTATGTACTGAATTTAAAAGTAATACAGGTCATTTTAAATGAAATTTAGTTTGTCATAAGAAGCTCAAATAAAAAATTTCATTAAAAATTTTTTTTATGCTGAAAATACAAAAAATGTAAAAAACTGTTTTTTCCAAACTCGTCAAACTATTCTCATAATATGAGATACCCCAGGAAATAACTAATAAAATGCTCCAGACAAACTTTACTGCTAAATACATATTTAATGAATAATAAATAGGGTTTAAGGAATTCTCTTCCAGGAACTCGACCACCATCGATTTCACAGAAAGTTCGCCTATAATCTTTAGAAGCCCAATGAAAAATGTACTATACCACGAAATTACTCTTTCTTCAAGGGCTACAAGTTAGTGATAGAACCAACAGAGTGGGCCTCTTAGTTTAGCTGATACCCCGCTTTCTCATATTACGAGAATATCTCATATTCGAGCACACTCCTCTACTATAAATGTCCGTAAATAGAATTTGCAAATAAAAAAAAAAGTGGTCTCAAAAATTTTGAGAGTGCGATCACTTTTTGAAGTTTTTTCAAAAATGACTGGTTAGCGAAATCGTCCTTCCTTTTGGGACCTAAAAAGAGTGTGCCGAAGATGGATTTGATTCGTTTATTTTTTCGAGAGTTATCGTGTTTACGGACGGACGGCCGGACGACCGAACGGACGGACGTACAGACAGACAGACAGACGCCATCATAAAAACTATATTTTCGGATTCGGAGGGTCTCGAAATGTGGAGATCCTTTGAAAAAAAGTGGTGTCAAATTTCGGACAATTCTAATAGTTTCTCAATAACACAACCACACAAAAAAAAAGTGTGCAGATCTCATCACGTCATGGTTGAGCTATAACCTCAAAAAATGACGAAAAATCATGCACTGAGGCAAATAAATTTCAAAATAATAGCAAATGTGTGCTACATCGAATGGGTCAACTCGAGCCTAACCTAGAAATAAATCTAACCTAGCCTAACCTAACCTAACCTCACGAAACACAATTAAACTGATTGTGTTGTCCCGTTGTGTTTGCGGTACCGTTTGAATCAGCTTGGGCTAACCTGCAAAGAGGTTGCGTTAAGAAAAATTTCTTTAGATTCTGTTAAGTTAGATTCATTTGTAGGTTAAGATCGAGTTAACCTATTAAATATAGCACACATTTAAGACTGAGAACCGTACGCTTACATAGCTACACGTGTGGTTGAATTTCATTCGGCTAGGTTAGGTTAGTTTAGGTTTTGTTAGGTTAGGATAGGTTAAAACTCTATGTAGGTTAAGCTGAAGCTGAATGAAACGGTACCGGAAACACAACGGGACAACACAATCAGTTTAATTGTGTTACGTGAAGTTAAGTTAGATTAGGTTAGGTCAGGCTTTTTTAGGTTAGGATAGGTTTGACCTCTTTGCAGGTTAAGCCCAAGCTGATTCAAACGGTACCGCAAACACAACGGGACAACACAATCAGTTTAATTGTGTTTCGTGAGGTTAGGTTAGGTTAGGCTAGGTTAGATTTATTTCTAGGTTAGGCTCGAGTTGACCCATTCGATGTAGCACACATTTGCTACTGGGAAAATATGCTTCCAGAGCTTAACGTGTAGTTCAATAAATTTCTGTTATTTCAGGTTAGGTGAGGTCAGGTTCTGTTGGGTAAAGTTATGTTAAATAAGTTGATATCAGGCAATGGTTGATCCTTCACAGTTGTCGATATGTTTTTGAATTGAAATTTTGCATGAGAATGTAATAAGAATAATGATTTCATAGTTTGTTATACGTCTCAGATTGCGGTCAAATTCATATTGATAATATGAATTTCTAAAATACTTTCTTCGATATTATGATATTCACTATTCTTTTTATTAAAATTATTTTTCGAAAACTCACTAAAAAGAATACCATTTTTTGATAGTTTTAATTCTTGAAATTCTTGAAACCTCGGTTTTCCCTATTTTGGAACGATATTACATTAAAATCTAATTAATTTATTTCTTTAATTCTAACGAAAATTCTCTGAGTGTACTGATCACAAAAAATGTTTTTAAACAAATATATATTTTTTTTGTATTGATATTCTTCGAAAGTGTTCTCAGCATGGGGAATGACCCATATGGGTAGTAGAGTTCCACGGCATGGTTCATACTACATGGTACTTACGTATGCACAGCTTAGTAAAGTTGCATTTGTGAGTGCGTGGTATAATTATACGACGCTTAGGGCTGCGCAATACAGTTAGGGGTTACTTTTATATACACAGTAGAATAAAATAACAATTACATCGGCGAAGTACAGTTCTATGGTACATATGGCTGCGCAGTGAAGTTTCACGGCACTTAAAACTGCGCAGTAGAGTTATATGACTCTTAAATATGCGCAAAAGAGTAAGATGGAACTTGCAGGTGCGTAACATAATTACAGGATTCTTAGGGCTGCGCCATATGGTTATGGACTACTTTTATATGCACAGTAGAGTGACATAACAATTAAATCGGCGCAGTAGAGTTCTGTGATACCTATGGATGCACAGTAAAGTCACGCAGCACTTGCAGAAGCTTACTTAAGCTGCATGGCACTTACATATGCGCAATATAGTTACATAGCCCTCGCGGATTCGCAGTATAATACACGACACTTATGGATGCGCAGTAAACTTAGGGGTAGTTTCAGATGTACAGCAGAGTTAAATGACGCTTACATCTGCAGATCAGAGTTCAATAGAAAATATTAATTCGCAGTAAAGTGACACGACATTTGCAGCTGCGCAGTAGAAATAAATGACACTTACATATGTGTAGTATAATTACAAGGCGCTTAAGGATGCGCAGTACAGTTACACAGTGCATGGGGCTGCTCATCACAATAGAGTTTCATGATATATAATGGTGCTCAGTATAGCTACTCGGCACTTATTACGGCTGAGCAAGGTTAGGGGTTACTTTGAGATTTACAGTAGAGTTTATTAACACTGCCATATTCACAGTAGAATTCTATGAAACTTGTGAACGCGCAGTACAGTTATTTTTTTCATTGATGTGTTTTCGAACCTTGCATGGTTGTCCCAAAGATGTTTTTATTTTTTATTTTCAATATTATTATTCACGATTAAAGCAAAAACTACGCAATCTGCCAGAAATGAATTAAATAGTGACCTTCATTTTGGCCTTAAAGTTGACCTTCATGGCTTTTTGAAGGTCAACTTTGTTTTTTTTAATGGAAACCCCCTTTTTTACATGTGCAATCGATAGAGCGAAAGTTCTACGTTCAGGTACGTACCCAAGTCATAGGTCAGTTGTAACGGTTAAGGTCAGTTAGAGGTAATTTGAAATTAACAAAGTTTTCCAAGAGGTCAGTGTAATTCCCAAAGTGAATTTCAACGAGAAATTTATTAGTGAGCTCTGTATTGATCTTGGTTACAGCGTTTTGAATATTGTAAAATCATGAGGAAATTTTTAAATAAAAATTTCAGGTGTTCTGGTGAGAGTTCTGTTCCTTCCTGAAGAGTTATACTGTCCTGTGCCCCTTTTCGATACCTAAATCAATACCTAAGGCGATACCATAAGTCCTATACCGTTTTTCCATACGAATATTACGAATCGAAACTAAATTTATGTATTACGAGTACATACTTACTATCTTTCGCTTAAAGATTATTATTACGCAAGCTAAACTTTCGGAAC
>NC_046657.1:139770687-139778915 GCF_010883055.1 Belonocnema kinseyi | reverse complement strand
AGAATCATGGATCTATCAAGAACCTTCAGAGAACTGGTTGGTCAAAATCTGCAGGATCTGAGGAGATGCAGATGGACATAGCCCAAGCATTTGTTGAAAACCCACACCTTAGTTTACTAGGTAGTGATGAGCGTGACGTTGCTCCTGAGACAGTGCGAAATATTTTAAAAAGCATTAATTTCCATCCTTACAAAGTTCACCTGGTACAAGAGCTCAATGAAGACGATCCTGATCGTCGGGTTGAATTTTGTGAAATTATGATGGACAGAATTGATAGAGATCCTCTTTTCTTTACAATACAGTACTTTCAGATGAATCTACTTTCACTTCAGAAGGTGAAGTTAACAGGCAAAATTGTAGATATTGGTCCGACACAAATCCTGATTGGATGTTGGAGAGTCACACACAATATCCACAAAAGATTAATGTTTGGACGGGTATCTTGAATGATACATTGAAAGGCCCTTTCTTCGTCGATAGCAATCTCAATGCCCGTGCATAGGAAGAGATTCTCAGAAACCAAATCGTACCAAGAATAAGGGAGATTACGGGCAATAATTTTCAAAATATTTGGTTCCGGCAGGACGGAGCCGCGGCTCATTATGATAGAGAGGTTCGAGCATATTTGGATACTCAGGCATCTCAAAAGTGGATTGGAAGATGGAGTGAAATCAAGTGGCCTGCTAGATCTCCTGATCTGACGCCTCTCGACTATTTTCTTTGGGGTTATTTAAAGAGCAAAGTATACTCAACGCAACCGCAAAGATTAGACGAATTGCAGAATCGGATTCTGCAACAGGCTACTTTGGTTGATAGTGTGATGATTCGTAATGCTGTAACTCATTTTTACAATCACATAGATTTTTGTCAAGAAGCTCAAGGTTTGCAGTTCGAGCATCTTCACTGAAGCGTGAGTGGCAAGGGGACTTACGCTAGTCAAGCACCCCGAAACGTGAGAGGCGAGGAGACTCACGCTAATCAAGCATACCAAAGGGAACAGAATTTACTACGTCTACGTCGTTGTTCCTGGGTAATGCTAAACGTAAACTTAAAACTGCTTAGAAAAAACCTTGAAACAATCTTGAAGATCATCACCAAGATGGAAAACGTTGTTAATTTCAAATAACCTCTAACTGACCTTGAACGTTACAATTAACCTATGACTTGGGTACGTGCCTGAACATAGAATTTTCCGCTCTATCGATTGCAGATGTAAAAAAGGGGGTTTCTATTTAAAAAAACAAAGTTGACCTTTAAAAAGCCATGAAGGTCAACTTCAAGGTCAAAATGAACGTCACCATTGAATTCCTCGTTGAAATTTACTTTAGGAATTATACTGACCTCTTAGAAAACTTTGTTAATTTCAAATAACCTCTAACTGATCTTGAACGTTACAATTGATCTATGACTTGGGTACGTACCTGAACGTAGAATTTTCCGCTCTATCGATTGCAGATGTAAAAAATGAGGTTTCTATTTTTACAGAAGTTGACTTTTAAGAAGCCATAAAGGTCAACTTCAAGGTCAAAATGAAGGTCACCACTGAATTCCTCGTTGAAATTTACTTCAGGAATGACCTTCAATTTTTTATAAAATATTTTACCTGAGGAAATATCCAACCGTTCCGGGACTTTTTAGACACCCTGTATAATCAAATATATGTGATTGCATAAAAAGAAAGTAACAGAACAATGGTTAGAAATTTGAAGTAATATATAGTTCACAGAGTAAAATTTAGATAGACTGTAAGCAGGCGCAAAATAGGTGTTAACATAACGAATCTAAAATCATGTTGTAAGAATCGTTGGAAAAATCTAAATCAGTTACTTTGTTGAGACAGTTTTCGCCTTCTTTTTTAATGAAAACTAATGCAAAGACACGCTTATAAAAATTAGGCTCGACATGTAGGATTTGAAGTTCATCTTATTTAAGGAGAGTTGGATCTCTTCCATGGCATTGAAGCAAATGTTTAGTTATGACTTTGTGATTGTTATGCATATGGTTGATGTTATTTTTATGTTCCTTTATATTAAATCGTAGGGGGCGTTTAGTTTCTCCTACATAGGTCCTGCCACAATCACACGTGATTTTATAAACTACTTTACATTGATCTAAAATGTCTAATTTATCTGTAACTAATTTAATCAATTTATTTAACTTGGGATCTACTCTAAAAACAGTTTTTATTTTGAATTTATTCAATAGCGTTTAAAAATTTTGAGAAATAATCCCCAAGAAAGGTATGGATATGATTTCCGGTTTTACATAAAAAAAGAAGGTTGGTTTTTCTTCAAATATAACTCAGATAGTCTTTTTTAAATATTTCTCTATATGAATTCATTAGGATCATTGTTATACAATAAGTCTTTTTTGACAATTTGCAAGTAATCTAAGTGGAAAGTCTTATCGGAAAGTAGAATAGCGGCATCGACTATGTTTTTAACAATTCCGATTTTATGTTGAATAGGGTAGCTGTATAAAAAATGAAGAAGTCTTCCAGAATAAGTTGCTTTCCTAAACCAATTCGTAATAATAAAATTATTATCATCTCGGCAAAGTTGTAAATTAAAAAAATTAATAGACTTGTTGCCTTCAATATCAAACGTAAATTGTAATCTATTATGGTCAGAATTAAAGGGTGAAAATAAGTGGATTACATCAAGAAAACGATACCCTTTTTAGAGTCATCTAAAGGAATTTCTGTATATTCGCTAATGTGATGCCACCTATTATCTATACCTTTAATAACCAGATCTAAAGGAATGTTTGTGAATAGTGATGAGACGTCTAAGAAAGCCATAATGTGATCATCAGGAATTTTAGTTTTGTGTATGAAATTTTTAAAAGTTAGTGAATTTTTAACAGAATATTTGTAGGAAGGTAAGGAGTCAGAAATTGTCTTGTTCAATGTTTTGTCTAAATGATATGTAGGTGAATTAATAGAAGAGATAACCGGTCTAAGATGATAGTTTTGATTATGGATCTTAGAAAGACTAATATTGGGATTTTCAGTTATGAGATGCTTTCTTCTAACATTAGGACTAAGAAATGTATTGATTCTCCATTTGTTAATTAATTTAAAAGTATCTCTTTGTAATTTTTTCAAGGGCTCAACGTCTATTTTTTCGTAAGTATTAGGATCATGAAGCCTATCCTCCAGCTTATTTATATATTCCTGTCTATCCATCACAACAGTAACATTTCCTCTGTCTACTTGTGTCACCCATAAGTTTTTATGAGAATTTAGGAAATGTTTTGCTAATATAATATTTTTAGCGATGAGTCTGTCAGTGCTAGGAATGTGTCTAGGTTTTTTAATGAAACTGGTTCCATGTGGATAAAAATCACAAAGTCATAGATAAACATATGATTCAATGCCATGGAAGAGATCCAACTGTCATTAAATGGGATGAAGTTGAAATCCTACATGTCGGGACTAATTTTTATAAGCGTGTCTTTGTTGAAATGGTTTTCATTAAAAAAGAAGGCGAAAACTGTCTCAACAAAGTAACTGATTTAGATTTTTTCAACAATTCTTACAACATGATTTTAGATTCGTTATGTTAACACTTATTTTGCGTCTGCTTATAGTCAGTCTATTTACGTTTTACTCTGTGAACTATATACTACTTCGAATTTCTAACCATTGTTCAGTTACTTTATTTTTATGTAATCACATATATTTGACTAGATAGTATGACTAGTACTTACGCCTATGATTCTTTTGGAAGTGCTACTACGCATGCGCGGAAGCGTCATTCTCTTGGTAAATGTTCTAATTACAACGAGTACTCATTTATTAAGATGGAGACGAAGGGTACACACCCTATCATCCTTTTAATTTTATTATTTAACGACTCAAAAATTTTCAATTTCAATATATAAATTTCTACATAATGACCTAAGGTATTGCAATTTTTACTATTCCTATAATTACCATCATATTATAAATTTTTACACCCTTTTAGTTAATTTTTTACATTTTACGTTTATATTAGATATCTGATGAGGGAATTGGTTTGATCCCGAAACGTCATGTATGAAATATCGAATAAATAGTCTGCAAGAAGTCGCTAAAATAAGGTTTTTCCTTACCACTAACTTGTTGCTTCCCAGACGTTAAATTAAAAAATTTTGTATTTCGAAATTCTTTACATAATTTGTAGATGTTTTTTGAGAAATCAAATTTAATTTAATTTTTTCGCAGTATGCTTCGCTTCTCCAAAATTTAATTTTTATATTTTTGATGCTGTTTTTTAGGAAGAAAAAATACTATTTGTCCTATCAAAAATTGTCTGACCGCCGAATGGAATTTTCTATTTCTTTTTCTTTATGACTTTTTTTATATCGTGCGTTATTTAGCTCAAAATTTTCATTTTATTTTTTTTCAATTTTTTAAGTGCTATAACGTACTACGAATAACCCTATAGGGCCATTTTAATGGACTAATTTTTCAAAATGTATCGTGATCACAGACAGACATATATACAGACATACATCATGGAAATATACCAAATTAATAGAATTTTCAAACTTTTGAACCAATTTGGGCGCACGTCAGTTGGTTCTCCACATTTGTGCATAGCTATTTCAAAATTAAAAGTTAAAGCATCGACAATTGTAATTTAGTTATTGTGAATTCTCTTTTGTAGAATATCCTTCGGCTTTAACGAACGCAAGCTCATTACGTATCTTGTACTTCGCAATCAAGTTTGTCCAAAATACGAACTTTTCTACATTATGTGGCCTGAGATAAAAGCCGTTGACAAAAAAAAACATTTTTTATCATTTATTAGTTTCTTATAATTTATGTTTGAGAAATGATTGGAATTTTATCAAATTTAACTCTGTTGTTTTTGAATGGTTCTCCACATTTTGGGACATCGTCCATCTGTCCGTAAACACGATAACTCTAAAAAAGTTAACGAATTAAATCGAGCTTTGGCACACGCTTTTAGGTCCCAGAAGAAAGAATGAGTTTGTTAACCGATATTCTTTGACCAAGGGTTATGGTTTTATCCATCAAAAATGTTATTCAAAAATAGAATATTTTGTTTCATGCCAAACGAAGACAAATACGTGAAAACAAAATAAATTTTAGAATCCAAGTCCTTCAAAATATCATCAAATTTTGTTTGAACTATTTCAGAATTCACCGCTGAGATTCTCCTCCGTTCCGTTGCCTCGAGATCAAGATTTCTTCAATCTCTCGCCCTGTAAAATTTCACTTTTGCGTAGTAGGTCCCATTTTCTCGGATCGCGTCACATTTGCTCCTTATTTTCCATTAAATTTTATTCTCAGATACCCTGCAAAATGTATCATTTCAATGAATTTTATATTAATACAATTTATAATCTGCATTATTACCATTTGAACCAAAAATTCACATCTTAGAGTGAGATGGTTAAGAAAATTTCTAGATATAATTTAGGCGATAAATTTTGTTAAATTAAATGTAGTTGTAGCTTGTGTTGTTATTCCCAAAAGTTAATTTTATATTCCTAATGTATTTTTATGTCAAAAGGTTATAAAAAATGTCTAGATTACTTTAATGTTAGTTTTCACGATTAAAACTACAAGTTTTGTAACCGGAAGAGCATAATTGAGGCCAAGTAGTTTTAAAAAACTCGAAAACTTGCAACTTCTCGCATAGACTCGACATTTTGAAAAAGTTCGGGTAACCTAACATTTCAGGCTCTCGAAAAAGATCGGTTACCTGAAAATGTTGGGATCTCGAGTCCGGATATTCCAAAAGTGATTTGATATCGCGGAATGCAAGTTTTTCATGCATTTCAAGGAACTCAAGGAGTTGAAGAAAATTAAGGTATTCATGGTTTCCCAGGATTCTACAGCATTAAAAAAATTACGTAATTTACGGAATTCCAGAAATTCATGGTGTTCAAGGAATTGATAGAATTCAAGGTATTCACGAAATTAAAATATTTCACAGGATATAAGGAATTCACAGATTCAAATAATTCACGAAATCCAAGAAATTCATGAAATTCTAGGAATTCCCGAAATTCAGGGAATGAACGGAATTCATGGAATGTACGGAATTTAAAAAATACTCAGGAATAATCATTGAATTCCTTCGATTCGAGGAATTCATGCGATTGCCGCCTTGAATTCCATGAGCTCCTTGAATCCTGTAAATTCCGTGAATTGCATTAATAGCATGAGTTCTTTAAATTCTAGAATTTAGGGAGACCAGTCAATTTAAGGAATTCCACGGACTATAAGATAGTTTAAGGAATTCAGGGAATTTAAATGCATTTTGGCTTGTGGTAAATTTCGAGGGCTTGAAACAATTAGAGTATTTAACACTCACTGATAAAGTTGAGCCGGACTCTGCAAGAGCTTTCAAGCTTTTTGCACGAAATGCACAGTTGGGAGTTTCCCACCTGTGCACGTGCACAGTTTTTCTAGTGACTCACAATGTGCATAGTTGTACCACCAGCTCTGGAAGTGCACATTTGGACTCGTTCATAGTTGCACCCCTCGCTCATTGTGACTATTTGTTTAAAAATAGCCAGATATGCTTTTGCTTATGAAAATTGTATAAATAATTAATAATTATTTTCAAATTGAGGAATTTCCTTGCGAAGAGTAATCGCAAAGACATACTCAGTTGACTCCGTATGCTTATACTTTATACCAGCATATGATATTTCCTTATAAAGCAATATTTCTCGGATCTTTCCACACAGCGCATATGTTATTTAACATGATAAAATGTGCAAATAAATAGTCTATAAGAGACGATAATTGTCAAATAATGAAAAATAATTTTTCGATTAAAAAATAGACTTACAAAGTGAAAGTTAAACTAATGATCTAATTTTACTTCATAACCATTATTATTTGTTTTAAACAATTGATTTGCACACTTGATCATTTGAAAAAAGTGCACCAAGAATAATAACTGTATTTATGAGCTACCTTACAATGAAAAGCTAAACTCCTTTCTTCAGGTATTTCACATCGTTTATCCCAAACTTTGAATTTTTGGTTTTTTTTTCATAGTATTTGCCATAAATAAAACCAAAATGACAAGTACTATCCTAAAATGGTTTTAAAAACATTTGTACGTCTTTCTGAAAGCTATAATTGCTCTTGGATACTCTTTTCCGTTTTTTTCGTCGTTTGGTTCAATATTTGAATTTTTAAGTTTTTCATAGTAGTTTCGATAAGTAAAACCAAAACCATAAGTACTATCAAAAAAGTTTTAAAATTGTTTGCAGAAATTTTTAAAAGCTGAAAGTTATCCTTGGAAAATTTTTCCGTGTTTCAAGTCGCTCGGCTAAAAATTTGAAAGCTTAATTTTTGAATAGTATTTTTGGCGAATAAAACCGAAATGACAAGTTTTAACAAAAAATGGTTAGGAGAAAGTTTATAGGACTTCTCAAAACAAAATAATATGTAATAATGGTTAAACAAATGTATATTTTATTATAATGTTAATATTATTTGTTATCCCAAGTGCGAAGTCACATACGGCCTAGCATTGGCCCATAGTCGTGATTGAATTTTTTTTAGGACGCACCTGATTTATCCATTCAGCATTATACGACTGCATATCGTTTGAATAATATTTATAATTTTAAGAATTGAAATTTCATGTAATATTTTCGTTAATTTGAACGACTACTGTTATAGTCTTAAGGATATGACAAAAACGGTATTTAGAAAATAAATATTAATGTATTACGAGTACTTTGAACATGAATATTAATGGTCCTGATTAGATTGAACCCATATATTACATTTTGAACATTATATTCCTATATATAAAAATTCGTAACCTCCATTAGTAGCACATGGAGGCAAAATCTTACATGGTTTTGTCTTTATTTTCACTTTCAATAACAGCTGTTATTTTTAATCAATTATTATTATTATGTATTAATATTTAAATGTGTTTCTCATAATTCTTCAATCGTTACATTAAATTGCTGAAGATACTTTTCACGAGAATGTGGTTTTTGCAATGTTACAAGGATAATAATTTAAAACTTATGTTAAAATATAATTTTTTAAAATAATGTAAAAGAATATTAAATTAATAGATATATTGTGAAATCATTAAGTTTAATAATATTATGATATAAATCATAATGAAAATGTTATTTGAATATAAAGTTCTCATAAACTAAATAAGAATTAAATAAATTTATTATTTTCATGTTCTAATTACATTAATGATTTAATGATAAAAATAACTATA
>NC_046657.1:139766900-139770587 GCF_010883055.1 Belonocnema kinseyi | reverse complement strand
TCGCTCAGGACGCCCTGTTGAGGTCACAACTCCAGGTACGATCGAAAAAATCCATCAAATAGTGCTGGAAGACCGCAGATTAAAAGTGCGTGAGATAGCTTATTGGGGTACGTAAAAATGTATGTGGGAATGTGAAAATGTATGAGTGGCAGTTTTGAATAGTGATCAGCGCAGATGGTCTATGCAACCTGGGAAATAAAGTGAGCATTATATCTATTTATAATAATGTGTGGGTTAAAAGGGCGACGGATAACGCGAGAGAAGTTGTAGAAAAAATGCAGGAGAGGGGTGATAAAGTAGTTATTGTGGGGGACTGGAATGCGAAGATTGGGGGAGGAGACAGGCGGAGGCGAAATAGACACAAATTATGCTAGAAACTATTATGGAGCTAGGGAATCTGAAGACAAAATTGTAAACGCAGAAGGAACCAAATGGTTAAAATTTTGTGAAGAAGTAGGGCTAATTATCATAAATGGGAGGATTGGTAATAATCGTAAAGGAAAGTGGACGCACCTCGGAGAGGACGAGGGTTCGGTTATCGACTACATAATTGAGTCTGAGGGAATCCGAGATTCGGATATAAAAGATCGAGGTGGTAGCGAGAATGGAATCAGATAATTTTCCAGTGACCTTTAAGATAGCTAGGAAGGGGGAACTGGGAGAAGGTGCTAGAAAGAATACCAGAAGGAAAAGATAACAGAGAGAGAAGAACAGAAATAGAAGGACAGCAAGTACCTTATAGATTAGTGTGGGATAACAGCAAGAGCACGGCATATAGGGAGAACATGAGAGAAATTAAAAAGGAAACAATGACGTTAAACGAAGGGGAGTGGGAAGGTAGGTGGGACCGACTAATAGAAAACATAAAAAAAGGAGCAGAAAGGGTTGGCATGACTAGAAACCAGAAGACGAAAAGAACAGGAGAGGGAGGAAGGGAAAGGGAGTTTAAGGGAAGAGATGGGGAGGAAAAGAAATTGATAAAGAACGTTTTCAAACACATAAAAAAATATTTAAAGACGAAAGGCAACAGGGAACGGGAGGACTATAAAGCGAGTAGGAGGAAACTGAAGGGATAACGCAGAGAAAGAAATGATCGGCATAGGAAACAGAAATGGGAAAAGGTAAAGGATAGTAAAAGTATGGGAAATTTTTGGGCGGCATTAGGTCAGTTTAAACCGAAACGGAGATGTAGAGGGAGTGGAATTAAAAATGTTCAGTGGGAGAAGCATTTCATGAAACTCCTGGGAGGCCAGGATAAAAAATCAGAAAATCCAAGAACTCATGAGGGACTAGACGAGAACGAAAAAACAGACACGGCTCATGGAGAAATAGGGACGAGGCAGGAAGAGGGAGAAAAGTAGGTATTAGAAGGGGATTAAGAGAGGGTTAGCGGGAATGGAGGAGATTTGGACTTGGAAATAAATCGTGAAATCACGTTTGAGGAGGTAGCAAAAGTACTAGACAGGTTAAAGAAAGGGAAATCACCAGGCAAAGACGGCATTGGCGGGGAAAATGCGCAGATATTTCCTATACACAAAGGGGGAAATGAAAGTAAAACGGGAAATTATAGAGGAGACGCACGCCTGGATGCCGGGTACAAAATTCTAGCAGCCATCTTGGATGAAACACTTAGAAGCTGGCTAGAGAAGGAAGGAATGTACGAAGAAATCCAGGTAGGTTTTAGGAGGAGTAAGGCTACTCGGGATCATGTGTGGGTTCTCAATTCGCTAATCAAAAACAAAATGAAGGCAAAGGGTCGAAAGCTTAACGCGGAGTTTGTAGATCTCAAGAAAGCGTTTGATACAGTCTATAGAGGGACATTGGTTCAGAAATTACAGAAAATAGGGATTAAAGGTAGAATGTTAAATATGATTTGAAAGATTTACAGTAAGACATTCAATGAGGCTATTACAAGTGAAGGGATCTCAAACTCATTTTCTACAAACAGGGGCGTGAGGCAAGGGTGTCTACTCATCTAACCTTGTTCAATATACTTATAGGAGATATGGATGAGGCTTGCGAAAAAGGAAACATAGAAGGAACAGTAATAGGAGGAATTAAAATTTTGGGACTTAAGTTTGCGGACGACGTGGCCTTGGTGGTAGACCATGCGGAGGGGCTCACGGAAATTCTAAAAAATCTAGAGAGATATGTCGAAAAGAATAAATTGGAAATTAACGGAAATAAGACCAAGGTATTATATTCAGTATTAGATATAATATATTATATTATATTCAGGAAAGGGGGAGAAGGGCACAAAGGGAGAGATGGGAAGTGGAGGGTAAAGAATTGGAAGTAGTTGATACCCGAGTCGAAATATAGGCCCTACTTAGACGCTCCAAGTGGAAGCATTCTCCCTACTTTGCGGCTATTTATTCTACTAGCTCCTACGTAGCCACTCCTAAAGACACTTTCATTCTATTTTGCTTCTGTATAAGCTTTAGCCCCTACATTGAAGGTCTTGCCTCTATATTCTTGACTTTCACTTATGTCTCATTTAAAGCTCCATATTCTCCGTAGAATTTTTAAATTCTCTTTTAAGGATATGTGACGAGAGGGTCATGTGACCAAACCTTGTCTTCGATTTTTCTTTCCCAACTTACGCCTAAACGAAATGAGGTATCGCTCTGAAAGTTTAAGAAATGAAAGAGGAGGTAATAAAGTCCATATGTCTGCTTTTATCCGGTGGAAATTTTGAGAAAAAATTTTTGTTGAAGAAAATACCAGTGGAAGTTTTCTTTCCCAACTTACGTCCACACGGAATGAGATATCGTGTTAAAAATTTGGCACGATAAATAGAAGGCATGAAAGAATTTGTCTTTGGTCCTAAATAATTAGAATAGTAAAAAAAGTTTTTTCTTAAATTTCTATTTTGGAGAAATACCGACCGTGCTGTCGTCAAACTCTGCAAGCAATTTGCAATGTTGTCAATGGGCTAGTGATGAGGTTTAGATTTATCAAAGTGGGACAAAACAACAAAAATCGCTCACGAACGTTATGCACCAATAATGCAAAAACGAATGCTTACACTTGAAATGCAAATAAACATATTTGGTCTGACATAAGTATCAGTCTGGTATCAGCTGTGTCAAAGCAGCACTAGCGCAGCGTGTCGACAACTTCGAACTTCTAGGGGTCTGTGGGTAAAACAGATTGAATGATTACCGTCAGAGAAAGTTAAAAGTCAAACTTCTGCTGTAAAACCTAAATGTGTCCGTCGATAATCATTATTTGCGTAAATAAACTTTTTTCTTCCTCCAACTTTTTGCAAGGCCACAAACGATCCTTTAATATTTATTAACATTTCCCGAAAAAAATTTCCGCGTTATTTAAACTTTTTTTTTTCAATATGGGTGAAAAAATATTGATCTTAGGGCTGACTTGATCAGCTGTTACATTCATCACATGGCCTTAACGTTCTTAAATTTTAACGCACAAAATATGTGGCCTCGTTATCTCGACGCCTGCGCCCTCGTGACAGATACTTTGTTGTTTTCTTTAAAATTCCATCACCACACTTTGTGAAAGCCACAGTTTAAGTAGTTTTAAATAGTAAATATTTAAGTGATAACATCGAAATGGCTTTAAGAGGAAAGAAGTTTGCCCTAATCTGGTGGCTGCAAGCCAAAGGAAAAATGCAAAATAGCGCTAAAATTTTAAAGATAATTATAAAGAACCCAGATCCAA
>NC_046657.1:139761523-139766890 GCF_010883055.1 Belonocnema kinseyi | reverse complement strand
CCCCCCCCCCCCCCAAAGTATCAAACACACCAGAATAAACGTCAAAATAAAAAGGTAAGAAAGATTCAAATCTTTTGAATTGCGTTTTTTCTGCACCACAAAAAATAACTCCAAATTATTTACCATAGATTCTGAAGAAATAGACTTTCCTTTCAAATAATTTTCTTTTGAATTGAAGAATCATGATATTGAATGATTTTTGATTAAAAATTTAGAAAATGGGGAAAGGTCAAAATCTTAAAAATGTAATATTTTGAGATTAGATAATTAAGAATAATTTATAGTTAAAAGCGTTCCAAATTAAATAATTAAAATTTGCAAACTTTTGAATTTGAACATTTATAATTTCAAAGCGATCAAGATTTGATAATTTAATATTGAAAACTAAATTAAATCTTTCCAAGTTGAAGGTTCTGAAATTATGGAGTTTAAAATTGTTATTACAGAACATAATTATAATTTGAACTTCAAGCTAATTAGGCGATTTTTTATAAAATCAATGAACGAATTGAAAAAAACTTTATTCTCTAAAAAACTTTTTAAAAAAATTGTTTCTTCAAAACGTTATATTTTTGAACCAATTTATTTCTATATGCCGAGGGGTCTATCACTTTAATCTTCCTAATACATTCACTAAATATTGCCATACACGTATTCTTTCAATATTTAGGGTATTCTTGATATTCTGTATAATCTCAAATATTCTTAATATTCTCAAATATTCCGAAGTATCCTGAAATATTCATAAACATCCTGACATATTCCTCTATTTCCCTTTGCACTCAACAAATTTTTAAAGATTCCAAATTATTTTAAATGATTTTTAAAAATGCCAAGAAAATTTAAAATAGTTTATGTATTATTGTGTAATTTCAAAATATGTTCAAGTGTTTTTAAAGATTTCCATGAATTTCAAAATAATTTAACGGGAATTAAAAATTATTTCAAACTAAAAAAGATTAAAGTTTATAAATAAATTTCAAAAGATTTCAAGTAATTTTAAAGAATTTTATAAGATTTTGGAAGAATTCAAAAAAGTACAAGAATTTTCCAGAGATTTTAAAGACTTTAAAATACTCTATGAGTTTAAGAGATTTTTAGTAATTTTAAGGGATTTTGTGGAATTTCAATTTATTTAATATAGTTTAAAAAGTCTGTAAAGGAATTTAAATTATTACGAAGGATTTTAAATAATTTTCAGACATTTTTAAAGAGTTTAAGATTCTTCATTTAATTTAAAAATAGTTTTGTGAATTTAAAGAGATTTTCAGGAGTTTCAAGGGATTTATCAGGAGTT
Organism: Belonocnema kinseyi; assembly: GCF_010883055.1. Taxonomy (NCBI): domain Eukaryota; kingdom Metazoa; phylum Arthropoda; class Insecta; order Hymenoptera; family Cynipidae; genus Belonocnema; species Belonocnema kinseyi. The sequence continues at coordinate 139,765,593 of NC_046657.1, read as the reverse complement.
ATTGGATTTAAATTTTTTATAGTTTATATTCGAATTTCCAAAAATTTCGAATTATTCAAAAGAGTTCAAGATATTTTTAAAGAATTTAAGAGATTTTAAGTAATTTTGAAGATTTTTAAATGAATTTTGGTAGAATTTAAATGAGATTTAAGATTTTCAAGTAATTTTTAAGTAAAAATAATTCTTCAAGTGGAAAACCGAACCTCGTCCTCTGCGAGTATGCTAGGGGTTTTGAAAAAGGAGCAAGGGAGAAAGAAAGTGCAAGAGATTTGTAAAATATCAGCGTAATAGCTTAATAGTTATTTTCAAGTTGTTTGGTATAGTAATTTTAAGTTCTTTATTAACGAGGGTTTTAAAATGTAAAAACCGAAAAGTATACATGGATTGAATAAAAAAAAAGAATATATATATATTATGTTGCACATGCTTATAATTATTATAATAATATTATATTCATATTTCAAATTTAAAAATTATTTGCCAATTTGAAATTAAATATGATTTTAATAAATTTTAAATTGGTTTATTCAATGTTACAGGAATAATTATTTACATTTAATTTTAAAATCTAATTTTGTTAAATAATAAAAAAGATTATTAAATTAATAGACATATTGCGAAATCATTAAGTTTAATAATATTATAATATAAATAATATAAATTGTTAAATATTTAGCAATATAAATATGTTATTTCCTTTCAAATTATGTAATTAAATATTGTATATTACTTATGTAATAAAAGTTTCTTTTTTTCTTTTAAATACTTGTATTACGATTATATAAGTTTTATGGTGATTCCGACATTGAGAAATGAGTATTTAAATTCATTTTTCTAAATTATATGAACACATATTTTAATTTTTTTTTAACTTAGAAAGCTTATTAATGAATAAAATATAGAGAAATGGAGTTTCAAATTTGAATGAGAATATAATGTAAACATTACTTGAAAGTTTTCATGAAAATAATTGTGTAATGCTTTTTATGTTGTGAAATGATTAATTAATTATCAACTGATCTTACAAAATCTCACATTTTCTGGAATCAGTTTACAAGTTTATTAACCAAGAAAAATTTTAGAAATGAAAGTTTAAATTAAAAAAAATGTATTCATTAAAAATTATTTAAAGGATTTAGTGAGAATTATAGTTTAATTCTTCTTATTTTGTAAAATGACTAATTGATGTAAGTTGAATATTTTTTTTCGAACATTATATTCAATAAAGATTCATTCAATGTTTAAAAGTATATATAAAAATGTTTTAATTTTTTCCCTTAAATTAATATTACGTCAATAAAAAATGACATTTTTGCAAATAAAATTTAAAATCAGTGAAACAAATTATTTGAGACAAAGGTTATTAATAAATTAGACGTATAGAAATGCTGTTTCAAAATTTAAAGAAGAATATACACATAATGTAAACATTATTTGAATGTTTCGATGAAAATAATTGTTTCATGTTTTTTATTTTGTAAACTGATTAATTCATTATAAACTGATTCTACTAAAAGTAACATTTTCTGGAATTAGTTTAAAAGTTTAAGATTAAATAAAAATTTTATAAATAAAAGTTCTAATGTGAAAAAATATATAAAGTTAAAGTTATTTGAATGTTTTATAACAGATTTATATTTTAATTGTTTTTCTTTTGTAAAATGGTCAATTGATTATTAGCTAACTAACGTTTTCTGATTATTAAAGTAAATAAAGATTAAAACTTAGTTCCCGAAATTGAAGTAACATAATTTAATTATTGACTTAAAGGTTCTATAATGGAATATTCAATATAATTTGAATATTAGAAGTTAGTTTATATTTGCAATTATATTATGTCAATTAGATAATTTTTCAAATGATTCTGATGTACTAAAATGTGTATTTGCATTTGATTTTTCAAATCATATGGAAATGCATTTGATTTTTTTCTGAAATGAATACCAAAAGTTACCAATAAAACAAATTCGCAGAAATGAATGTGATATTAAAATAAAATGTAGAGTACAAATTATTTCTATGTTTGAATGTAAATGATTGTTTAATGCTTTTTATGTTATCATTTATGAAAAAATCAATTAATTGTTATATGACTAATTTTTTCAAAACATACAACTAGATAAAGATTCAATTATAACTTTTTTTTTAATTAAGTATTTTATGTTGTGCCATAATTTTTTCTTAACACTTTGCTACCATATTATAATTCCAGAGTTTTTAAGAAGAATTTTTTTTCTTTTTTTACATCTGGGTATTCATTTTTTTAAGAGATAAGTAAAATAAAATTAATGAAAAACTTATTTTAAGAATTAGAAGAATAAAATCGTCTTAGTAAGCTCGAAAGATTTTGAGATTACATTTTATCAAACAGTTATGGGAAAATTTTAAGCAGTTAATATTTCATTTTGAAATAATAATTTTAGATTTTGAAGATTTAAAAATTGTTTAGATATGTAGACATTTTGAAACTATTAAAAAACAATGAAAATTTATAAGATATTTTAGGACCTTTTTAAAAATTCAGGATAATGACATAAATTCTTTAGGTTCCCTAAACAATTTCTTTTGATTTTTTAATTTGAAAAATGAGCCTTAGAAGAAAATTCAAAAAGATTTTGAAACACCAAATATTTCCTTAAATTTCGAGAAAGAGTAGAATATTTCAAAGCAAAATATTTCAATTTGGTAACCTTGAAAAATAAAAAATAAATTAAACCATAAAATTCTATAAATATTGCGAAGATTTAAGGAGAATAAAAAAGATTGTTAAACTGAAGAAGATTTAAAAAAATGCAGATTTATGTGAAAGTTTTTAAACAAAGAGAAAGCTAGGCGTTAAAAACGCAAACGCCTGGACACTAATGTTTTTTTTCGAATTACAAATTGTGAACAGAATGTGTGGAAAATTGAAAACCTATATGGTGAAGTATCACATGTCCTTAATTAAAATAACTTTGAAAGGTCTCAAGTGATGAAATAAATGTTATTCAAGTTTGTAGGAAAATTGGGGACGTTTTGAGGCAGTGTTTTACATTTTAAATAACTTTTCAATACTTCAAGAAAAATTCCAGTCAGATAAATATATTTTAAAGAATTTAAGAGGTAGATATTTAATTTTAAAATTTTTTAATATTTAATTTTAAATCCCGTAAAATATATTTTTTTAATCTAGATTTTTTATTGACGAATCTGAAATATTCAAAAATCTTCTATAATTTTCTTCATATTCGTGAGAAATTTTTGGAGATTCTGAGCTTAATTTCTTACATTTTAAATGATTTTTCAAAATTTCAAGAAAAATTGGATTCATTCAAAAATATTTTTAGGATTCAAGAGGTTTTGCATAGATTTAAAATATTTTATACCTTGGAAGCATTTCCGAAAATTTATGAAATATTTATAATTTCTTCTGAAATTATAAAAGCCCTAAATATCCTTTAAAAGGCTAATTTTTTAAAATAATTTGTGAAATCCTGTAAAATAACGTATATATTTTTTAAATTTCTACATTCTTTTTTTGACATATTTGAAATATTTGAAAATCTTTCCTAATTGTCTCATCAAAATTAGAAAATTTATATAATTCTAAAAAAAAACTGCTGATACTTCCTTCTTTGTAAATTATTTGAAAAGGTGCGTAACTAAAAAAATATCAAAAAAGCATTCTTGTGTTACGGGAAAATATTGTTTAATTTATTTCTATACTGCACGTTATCCTAAAAATCTGTTTTTATTTACAAAACGTCCATTAAGTTTTTTAAACTAATACAAAAAAAAATGTTACGTAACTGCAGTTAGGGTGTGATAGGGTAAAAGTGTTTAAAATAACGTTACGTAATATGTGAACAAGAATATAAGTGTTCAGAAAATTTTAACAAATACATTTTTATTAGAAAATTGAGTCAATGATAAAAAGAGAGTCTAGTACAAATAAAATTTCTAACGCCACGGGGTATCGAGCATATGTCTATATACGAGGGTAGTTCAATAAGTCCTTAGAATGACCAACAGATGGCGCGCGAATCGCTCCAAATCATCTGTTTTCAGTCAGCACTACTCCCGACTAGATA
>NC_046657.1:139756043-139761423 GCF_010883055.1 Belonocnema kinseyi | reverse complement strand
TACAAGACCCTTTTTGTTTGGACAGGTATACACTCAAAGTTATAAACCGCTCGTGTTGAAGTCATGAACATTTGACTTAAAAGACAAATGTATGTCTTCAAGACCTAGAAAATTTTCTCCAAGACATAAATTGAAGTCTGGCTCCGTATAAAAACTGAGACATGCTCAAGTCAAACTTTTCGACTTCAGCATGTCTTGATTGGGGGCAATTCAAGTCGAACTCAAGTCAAAGCATTTTTACTCGGGAGGATAGTATGTAAGAATACATCTCTTTATCGTAAAATGTTCGCTTTGTTCAAATATTTTCAAAAATATAAAACCATTATAAAAAATGATTTTTAACTAGAACCTTCTGTGTGTAAATTAATCCTGACATCTTAAAATGACCGATTCTATGTTTAAGAAGCTTTTTACCTCATTGGTATTCAAAAAACAGTAAATCCAGAAGTATTTAATATTTCTCACATTATCCCTGAATGAATGAAATTTTTCAATACTTCTTAATGCAAGCCTTCTTACCGGGAGGTGCCTCAAACCACGTTTTTTTACAACATTTATTTTTTGACTGGGAAATTTATCAATCTTTTAAAGAAAAATCTGTCCAAGTTCGATTGTAATAGCTTTTAAAATAATGGGCTGAATCGTTAACTTTTTCAATTATAATACCATTCACTTTACAATGCGTGATTCAAAAATCTTTTGATTAAAAAATTTCCATTTTAGATTTTTATTTTTAAACTGACACTTTTAATTTAAATAATTTTAAAATGCAAACTTGTAGACTTTAAAAATTAAAACTAAAAGCTTTTGAAGTGAAAAATGTTGGGAAATAACTTTGATATTTTACCATTTATTACTAATTAAAATATTTAGAAATTCTGAAAAAACTTAAAAAATAATTTGAAATTGTACAAAAATTTAAAACATCTTCTAGATTTCTCAAAATACGGCAATAAAATATTAAAGCTTTTCAAGAAAGTTTTAACTGTTTGAAATAAAAATAATGTACATTATAATTTACAAAGTGTCTAGTTAAACAAGATTTAATTTTTCAATGTTTCTAGCTTAAAATCGCTAAAAACGATAAAATTTTAAAAAATTCAAAGTTCATGGATTGATTCTTCAATTAACAGCATTGAAAGTTATAACGTGGATTTATATTTTTGGAACTGAATCTGAATCTTTGAATTCTATAATTTATAGAAGTTAAAATTTTTTTATTTTAGCCAACAACATGCACATTCGTATAACAGGCTCTCGAGGTGTACAGCTTAGCTGCATTCTATTTAAACTTTTTCAATTGGAAAGTGGTACTACTTTCCATTTTATACGTATAAATTATTGATTATTCGAATACAAAGTTTTTCAAATAAAAATTTTTAAACTTGCTTTAAAAAGTTTAAAATTCAAGAGTTCTTATTTGAGTGCTTTATTTTTTATTTTGTTTAATTGACCGAGATAAATATTTTCAAACCGAGAAGGACAGGGAAATGACCGGGATTTTTTTTCTTTGATTTCAATGGCCACCCTGATATATGTACGTACATACTTCAAGAACCAGTACTTTTCTAAAGTTTGATTTTCGAGCACAAACATTTTCACGTTGATTATGACATTCAAAAACCAAAGTGGCAAAAATATAGCAAATCAAATTTTTTTAGATGAAACTCCAACAGAAATGATTAAGACGGACCTGATTTTTTATGGTTTGGCGAGTCCCGAGATTTGTACGAAAGAGATAAAAGGGTATCCCCGAAAAAGTTTCAATAGCGGGACTGCAGTGTAATTTTTTAAATCTTTATATGCTCAAAATCATGGGACAAACAACCAAAATCTCAACCCTCAACATAAATGACAAATTGAAAGAAGCAAAGTAACATTAAGTACACCAAAAATCAAAGGTGAAATATGAGCTGGCCGTTGAGGAATTTGAAAGATGCAGAAAACAAAACAGAAGAATGTTCGGACAGTGAACATCATCATTATCAAAAAACATTCATTTCATAGAACGTTCTCGCATCATATCGGTAAAGGCCTAGCTTTCGGACGCTCACTTTCCACGGGGCACAACAGACTGATAACATATGGTAGTTTTGAATAAAATATCGCACATCACTCGTTTGGCTACATACGCGGTAACACGGGCCTAATTCTACTTGTGGTGTAATATACTATTATTTGTAGACGGCTTCGCATGAGTGCCCTTTCACGATGCAGAGTAAATAATTATGCCTATCTAAACTATTGCATGCAACTTTGGAAAAAGAATCTAAAATGGCAGCGCGCATTAACGCCTATGTTTCCACCTATTGTTGGTATAAAATCTTTAGCCTGATGAAAAATGTTCCAACATATCTGGAATTTTAGAACCAATTTTTAAAGAAATACATAGTAAATTATGTGAAAAATTATTTTTCAAATTCAGTTATAATAGTTCGGCAAGTGAAAATGTAAGACGAAAGGTAAAAACTAATGACAAAGGAAGACGTTTCCTATTAATTTCGCAAACTTGAGCATATTCGTTTAAAAATAGCTAAACTTTGGTTTTGTATATAAAAATTGTTTATATAACTAATAATTCACTCATCAAGAAAAATTACGTATTTCCTTGCTGAATGCGACATATCATTTCCGAAGAACTTTTCAATGCTGAAAACGAGCCTGACCTCCATTTGTTACTATCACGTCTATTTCCATAGATATTTTCAATTAGAATTATTAATTAAAAATTCCTTAACAATTTTTTTTAGAGTGAAAATTTTTTCCGTTCTCAACGCAAGTCATTTCGATACGTTATTTAACGCAATTTTTGAATATCATCTTACTTTAGCAATATCTATAAAAAATGTAGAGATCCTCTCAAAAAACTTAAAAAAGTGCTAAAAATGTACTGAAATTTCAGTGTTCTGTAATTTAGGGCATATTTCCTTTTTTTAATAAAAACCAGGTCGATTTTTTGTTATAAGCAATAATGATTTGGAAATAATGTAAATTAAGATTATCCGTTTCTGAAATATATCTTGAAAAATGTGTACCCTTCTTTTCAATTTCCGAAAAGTGGAACTGACTGCTGTAATGGGCACCAGATCTTAATTATCCATATTCAAATATGTTAGAAATTTGCTTGAGCGAACATTTTTGTTGATCGGATCATCACGGATGAGACTTTAACAATAATCAGCAAGGCTACTGGTACTCCCCTTAAGAAAGGGTGCACGGAGATACTGTACACGAGCCCATTTTTGCACGTTGGTGGCCACTGCTACAGCTGTGTACGGGATAACTGTGCACTTGCCCAAATGTCCAGCTGCACAGATTGGACACTCCCAACTATGCACGTGAACAGATGGGATACGTCCAACTGTGCAGGTCAAGAGCCCGCAGTACGAATTTGCACGTTGTTGGCCATTGGAACAAATTTTCAGGTGCACAGTTGGAATTTTCTCATCTGTGAACCTGCACATTTGTTCCAGTGGCCAACAACGTGCACAATCGTACACCAGGCTCTCGAAGTGCATACTTGGAGGTGCCTATTTGTGTACGTGCACAGTTGGACAAGTGCACAGTTACTCCGTGCACAGTTGTACGCATCGCAAATTAAGACGTGCACAGTTGGGCAAGTGTAAAGTTTCTCAGTGCACATTTGTCCATTTTTCAACCCCCCGAAGACAAAAATAAAATATTGTCGAAGTCATCTGTCTCTCTATATGACAATAAACACTATAATTCTTGAAGAAATGGACGGATTAAATCGAGCTTTGGAATACTTTTTTGTGTTATAAAAAAAGAAGGAGTTCGTTCACCAGCATTCCTTGACCAACGATTATGGTTTTATCCATCGAAAATGCTATGAAAAAATCGAATAATCTAATTTTTCGCCAATCGACAACAGATACGTAAAAAAGTTCAAAAGAAGAATTTATTTGAATTGAAGAATAGATGTGATCATATTCCTTCGTGTAATTACCATCTTGGAATATTATATATAAATGTTTGTGATCACAAAAGTCAACAACAAATTCAAAACAATTGTTTTTTATTATTGTACTTTAAAAGGCAATGAAAATGAAATTTCGAAACCTGAATAGTTTCCTCATCAGATTAAATAGTAAAGGAATTAAAACCAATCACAGGAAATTAATTTTTGTGTGGCAATTTGTGTCAAAAATTTGTCCAAAAATCATGTATAAATCCATAATTTAAGTGTTTTTTTTTGATGGCCTGAAACTAATTTAAAATTGCTGAAACCCCCCAATAAAAGTTTTTCGTCATATAGGATTTTCTTTTCCGTTAGAGAATTAAAAAACCCTATTATTCGTGTGTCATTTTTTGAATCATGATATTTTGGTTTATTTATCGAAAATACTATGAAAAAATATCACATTCAATTTTTGAGCCAAATGACGTAAAATATGAAGAACAGTCTTAAACAAAACTATAGAAATCCCAAGTGCGAATTGCCGAAGCTAAATGCACGGCCTAGTGTTGGTCCAATTTTGGCAGCCAAACCTCGGCTAACGATATTGGGCTATCGACATTTTAATCGGCCCAATTTTGCGCTAATTCTGGCAACCTGTATTGGTTATTTATATTTGCCGATCCTGCACCGATGCTTGGCCCAGCATCGACACTTTATTCCGCCAAGTCTCCCTTCTAGTACGGGGAACCATGTTTTACGAGAATCAGCCAAAGTCTGGCGCAGTGGCGGCACATTACTGGTCCAAGTGTCACTTTTAACACGGCAAACAATGTTTCATTTAAATCGGCCCAAATATTGCACCAAATCTCACTTTTAGCACCTAAAAACAAATCTTACACGAAAGATAAAAAAATTTTGTCGTTGAAAAATCGGCAATGTTCACGATGGAATTTCTAAGTTCTGTCCGTAAAAATTTTAAATGTTTTTAAAAAATTACATTTCCTATCATTGCAAAAACTTGTAAAGTAGCCTACAGCGGAAAAACGAAATATTACGCGAAGAAAAATTGTAATCGATTTAAATTATTTATTTAAAAATTATTGTATTGATATTTTCGTTCACAGTTCGTGTATTTTACATTTAAATTAACTTTTCTGAACTGTAGCTTATGAGGATGACTTTTGCACAGTGTTTCAACTTTTCGGTTTATTGAAGTGGTTGGCACTCCCGACTGCTAAGCGATAGATTTAGGTACGAGGGTAGTTCAATAAGTCCTTAGAATGAAGTATAAAAACAATTTTTTTTGGGTAAATTCTTTTTTATTTTTCAACATAATCTCCTTGGAGCTCTATACACTGAGTCAATCGCTTTTCAAGTTTTTTTAATCCTTCAGAAAAGTGCGTTTTCGGAAGTTCCTCAAAATAAGCACTTACAGAGGCAATGACGTCTTCTTTGTCTGGA
>NC_046657.1:139749595-139755943 GCF_010883055.1 Belonocnema kinseyi | reverse complement strand
TTTTATTACGAAACCCGATGGAAAAAGTGTTAGACCGATAGCTCTCACGTCGTGTATGTGTAAACTGTTCGAATCAATGCTTAAAAATAGAATGCAATGGTGTGTTGAATACCGTAACATCCTCCACAACAGTCAGTCCTGATTTCGAAAAGGGCAAAGCACTACCGATAATCTTACAAATTTTCTTGTATATGCTGAAGAAGCTTTTGCCAATAAGAACAGCGTTATTGCCGCTTTTTTAGATGTTACTGGCGCATTTGATAAAGTATTAATTGACATTCTCCTACAAAAGCTAGCAAATATCGGATGTCCGTCCAATCTGATTAGATTTGTACAATTTCTACTGTCAGAAAGAGTCATTCACACCGATATCCTTGGCTCTGAATTTAGAAAAGTTAACAGAGGCGTGCCTCAAGGAGGTATCTTAAGCCCTCTACTTTATTGTATTTATGTTGCAGACATAGTTAATGGTGTGCCAAAAAGCGTCTCTGTATCTCAATTCGCCGACGATATTGCTGTCTATTGCAGTGAAAAAATAAAGCCCCGAAGAAAATTATTAGAAAAAACAGTAGACAAAATTAATCAAAACATGACCAACCTTGGCCTTGAATTTAATCCGACTAAAACTGTTTATATGCATTTTAATAGTCAAAATAGTCCACCAGGCTCTTCCGAGATTACAGTAAACAATGTTACCTTAGAATCTAATTATCATGTAAAATTCTTAGGCGTTTACTTAGACTACAAACTTAATTTCAATAAACACGTCAATAATGTTCTCGCTAAAAGCACACGTTCGTTAAACATTATAAAGTTTGTAAGAGGTACGTGGTGGGGAGCTGACCCTGAAACTTTGTTGATATTGTATAAGAGCTACATCCGATCTTGTCTTGACTACGCCTGCTTTATTTATTTTCCCACACAAAAAAAAAGAAATCGAAAAACTGGAAAAACTTCAATACTCGGCTATTAGATTGGCCCTTGGCTTCCGTAAAAGTACTCCCGCCAACATTCTTTTAGCTGAATCAAAATTGCCCTTTATACAGGAAAGAGCAATATTTCTATGTAGTTCTTATCTGTACAAGATCACATCTAACTGCAAGCTACTGACGTGCAAAAATATTAATCAGTTTAAAAAAAAGGTGTTAAATCCAAACCATCGTCTTTCTAACAATCAACGTATCATATCCTTTTGCACAAAAAACCTTCCTATCACAGAACAAATTATGTACTCAAACCACGATTAGAAAATGTACACCCAAGATTATAACACTATTATTTTTCCCATTGATATCGATACAGACTCAGGCATCCTAATAAAAAGCTCTTCTAATTCTAATTCTGAAATTGGTAAGCTAATCGTAGATAAAAATTCAATCGCCATTTTCACGGATGGTAGCAAATCCTCCAATTCTATTTCTGTCGGCAGTGCTTGCACCTGCCCAACTCTGAACATTCAAAACAGCTTAAGCCTTCACACTAATGCCTCCATCTTCACAGCTGAATGTTTAGCTATCCTACAAGCTGTAGACATAGCGATAAGTGACCCAACTCACAACTACTTGATTCTGTCAGATTCGCTTAGCGCACTTACAGCTCTCAGAAATAGCAATATGTCAGCTAAAGTCAACCCCTACATCTATGAAATAAAAAGAAAAACTCATAAATTTATCACCTCTTGCACAAACAGCATCAATTTTTTATGGGTTCCGTCCCATTCCGGGATTGATGGCAATGAAAGAGCTGACGCTTTAGCGAAAGCAGCTTCACTTTTAGATCCCACCAATCTCTACAAAATTCCATTCACAGACTTCAGAGAAAATTCCAAAAAACTCGCCATCTCCAACACCACCAATGTCCTAATTACTCAAGCCCAATCTAAAGGCAGCGATTATTTTCTAAAATACTATGATTCTCGTTCCAAACCGTGGTTCGCTGGTTTGAACCTTTCTAGAGAAGTAATTACTACTGTCAACAGGTGTCTGGTCATTAGAACCTTAATGCCTCCCTTAACAAACTTAAAATCACTCCACCTGACTGTAAATGCGGACATATCAACCAAGATCTAGACCACGTATTATGGGATTGCTCACTATATGACAAATTTCGAATCGAATTCCTTAAAAAACTACGTCACATTAAACTCTCCCCACCACTGTCATCCTGTGCTCTACTATCGCATCCAAACGAAAAGATTTGTAATATACTATACTCTTATTTATCCGATTGTAATCTCAAACTGTAATTATAACTGACTCATCTAATTTATTACATTTGCACTTGGCATAATAATCCTTTATGGGTTAAATTGCTTAAATAAAAAAAAAAAGATACCCTTATCAGGGATTATTTATAGGAATAACTAATGGTATGAAAAATGTATGTACCTGGAAAGAAAATATTTCGACTGCTATTAATCAAAACTAGATTAAGTCTAATATAATCAATATCTTTAGTGAGAAAATTATTTTCAGAAGGTTAACTCCCTGCACTTGTTTCCTTTCGAAGAAATTTAAAGTTTACGTATTGTTTATATCCTTGGCAGACTTGGCAATCACTAATTTAAAATTATTACAATTTTTTAATCACAATATCGTCGGATCCAAACGACAAGGTGCCATCTCGGTGGAATAAAATAAAAAGATACCATCTCAGGTGGCGAAACATGAAAGCTTAAGTATCCCATATAAATAGTATTGGGAACACCAACGCTCTCTGAAGTACGGAACCTTTTTATTTATTTCCGCCGATATGACACCTTGTCATTTGGTCACGTCAATATAAAGATTGCAAAACATAGTTTTAAAATCATTTTAATTATTATTAAAAAGATACTTTAAAAACTTTAATGTATTTTTTATTTGCACAAAAACTGAAAAAGGTTAACAGAAACAGATACTCACATTGAGTTTAGACAGAAAAACTTTCCCAAACAGAACACTTGTAAAAGAGCTTGAGTTAACGAACCTTTTACTGATCTCCCAGAAAAGTACAGTTTTAGGAATGTCATCAAACTATCAATTTTTATTTTTCAAAAATATAAAAAGAAAAATTTACATTAAAATAGAATCATAATTTCATTACAATAAATAATGATAACAGTAAGAATTAAATAATATACAAAATTATAAGTTTCGAAGCAATTTTAGTTTAATCTTACTGTTATACTCATTTATTATAAGGGCTAGGTAAGAGAACAATTTTTTTTATTTTTAATTAAAGATTAATCTAAAAATGTATAACCTTGTCCTCCCCCTCCCCTTCTTCACCCACCAGGATTTTACTTCCTCAATAAGGAGTCAAAGCTTAACTCAAAATAGGGATGTTATAATAACTTAAAATGTTAAAGCAAAATAAAACTTTCTTTTTTAGTAACTTATATTCCAGCTAGGAAACAAGATTGAAAATTTTAAAAACATTGCGGGAAGCATATTTAATATGAATTATGTAAATTAAAAAAAAAACTAGAAAATTAATGAACCTTAAAAATTATAACCAAATATCATTTTTTTAAACTTTCAATGATTTAAAAAAAGGAGCTCTTTGATATTGCACGAAAATTACTGGATAAAGTCAAATCATGCAAAAATTTAAGAGAGTGCTGTTTTAAAAGTATTCTGTTTGATAAGTATTGAATCGCTCGTGAAGATTGTGTTTCTCGTCCATGACAGACGTAAAAACTATGGTGAAAAAAATTCGCATCTTTAGTACCTTTTCCAAATATCTGATAACTTATGAGATTTTTTCCGTCTCAACTTGAGTAGAAATTTAAGCCCTACTTTAAACCTGTAACTCCTACACGGAGAAAACGAAATCGCATGAATTGCAATATATATCGTAATTCCTGCACTATATATTGCAATTATCGCATTATAATAGCGTAAAAATCGTGATATTGTGCATGGCAAGATTTTAAATTATATTATTATTTTATTATATTATATATAGAAGGGTTGTAGCAGTGGCCAAGCGATGTTAGTGCATTATAATATCGTACAATGCTCCGGAACCTGCTTCTACGTTATCATATTGCGATTTATTTCAATATAACTTTCTGATATCAGTGCGCGATATTCTTTTCTTCGTACAATTTTGTCGACGCTGGAAGTACTAAAGTAGGTTCTGCATAAGCATTTCCGAAATCGGATATTTTTCCACGGTCAGCGTCAAGGTGGGTACTGTATTTAGGACAAATTAGACCCCTTTTTAATCCTCCATCTGCTAAATATGTAGGACTTGTGGCATCAAAGCAGGTTCTCAATTAAATAATATCCGTGATATAAATATCAAGCATAATCGCAATTATTACATCGATATATTGTTCATTGTATTTTTTGAATATTTCGCTAATGCATGGTAAACTGGAAAATCCTGAAGTATAATGAAACGAACCGGAGTTCACACGCACACAGTGAGTATTTGTCAAAGGCCTAACGCCCCCCCCCCCCACCCCACTGGGGTGAAATCGGAAAACGAGGTTCAAAATTCAATTTAGAACGCAATTATGTACCAATTTTAGATTTTTTTAAACATTCAGGACTAAAATTTTCAGATAATCGCGAGAGTAGATTTCTTTTCTTTTTTTTTTATTTAATTTTTATTTTAATGCGAACAGCGAAAAATGTAGATTTTTTAATTTCATTTTTTATCTTCTAGACAACATTTTTGTATACTTCTTGTCCCTTGGATTTATTGCAAAGGGGTATAAGAAAGACAAAAATTGTTACCTTGCATAATGTATTGTTATAAACAAATTTTCCTAACAAATACTCAACATTAGCGGTTATTCGTCTTCAAAGTATATTTCTGCTATGAAATCGCATGCTTTCATCGTTAGAATGATACGTTGAAAATTAAAATTTAAGATTAAATGTTACTTGTACATTTTATAACAATTTTTATAAAAGAATGCACATTTTGGGTTTTTTAAGCGAAAAGAAATCGTCTTTTCCTCTAACCTTTCTGAAACTATATTTTCCATGATTTTTTTAAAAAGAAAATTGCAACCTGTCAATATTTGTTTATTTAATAAGCAAATTATGTGAATAAATGCACATTTTCGGCGAGTTTAAGCGAAAAGAAACCATTTCTTCTTTTGTCCTTGCGAAAATTATATTCCCATTAACGTTTTGTGAAAAATGGTTTGCCACCTATCAATATTTGTTTATTTCATTAACAATTTATATAAATAAATGTACTTTTTGGGTGTTTTGAAGAGAAAAGAAACAATTTTTTCTTCTGTCTGCTGAAATTATATCACCAATGATGTTTTCTGAAAAAACTACGCCATTAATTAATATTTGCTTATTTTATAAACAAATTATTTTAATAAACTCACATATAAGTAGTTTCTAAGCGAAAAGATATCGTCTTTTCTTCTGATCTTGTTGAAGTTACACAGTAATACAAGAATCTGAATTTCAGTAGGAAAAGGCGATTGACTTTCAGATGTAACCAAAAGGATCATTCACCAATTGAAACTCAACTGATGATGATAACATGACTTTAAGTAACGCGCTTAGTTGAAAGTCAGCTGCTTCATGTACGTAAAATATACTTTATACGTTAATTTAAGACAGCAAGATTGTTGACTGTCCGTCAACGCGTGGAGTGAAATAAAACTTATAGGCTAATTTGAGTCAGCTGATTGTTGAAATTCATCAAATTTATGCGTTATCGTTCAGTTATTAGGAACATGAAGTTAATATAAAATTTAAAATTGAATAATTTTAGGAAATAAATTTTTTTAAATGTGAGCATTGAATAAATTTACTCATTTATGCCAAATAAATCAAGTTGTTTTATCCTCCAAGACGATGAGATTAGTAGAAGGAAAAAGAACGTAATGACACTAAATAAGGCACTTATATCCGTTTCCAGCTACCAGGTACAGAACGTGAATCTTCAATCCTTTTTTATATCTTTTTTTATCACATATGTACGATTATTCTATTTATAATCAAAATCCGTTATAGATCTGAGTACATATATCAAAATAGCAAACGTTGACAAAACGACTACCATGAGCTCAGTATTGATCGATACTATCAAGCGCTATCGACGCCATATTGGCTACTCTCAGCTGCTCTCTTGGTTCCTCTTCTAAAATCGCCGAAATCCGTTCAAGTGTTTGCGCATCAAATTTCGCGCACGCCTGTCTACCAGCACAAATTGAATTTCAGAACACGTGAATAAAAATCATAACAAACTCAACAAACTTGTCATTTAATTATCATATTACTCGTATGTCAGATATGAGACACTGCACTTAAGCTCCATTTCTGGTTGAAATTAATTGACTTACTTAATTTAATGCAAAAATGAAATTCATCTACATTTAAAATTCAT
>NC_046657.1:139743450-139749495 GCF_010883055.1 Belonocnema kinseyi | reverse complement strand
ACGGATTTTCATTTGTATTATACTTGTTTGACGATGATACCGAGAATGCTGTTTGCTTTCACGTATTTCTGAGGGCTTAGAAGATCCTACTAGAATGTTACAATTTTTATTTTTTTAAAGAAAATTTGTAAGGGTTATACTTGTTCCGACCCACAGATTCTGAATTTTTAAAATTAAAAATAACTAATTGATTAATTACACATTTTTCACTCATCAATTTTAATTTCATTCATGAGCCGAAAAAGGTCCGATCATCTCAGCCAAGGCAAGGCTCGTCTTGAGACAAGTAAACGTCATCTTAACCAGGACAAGGCTCGGCTTGAGACAAGTAAACGCTATTTTACTTGTCGTTGTCATAAACCTAAAACGAAGGATTATGGTTCGACTCAGTTTTGAGACGCAGCCAGGCATCAATGTCTTGGAGAAGAACTCAAGACATAACCAAGTCGAACTCAAGTCGAAGCATTTTTACTCGGGCTGCTAGATTTGGTTAATTTCATGCTTTTGTAGCGCGTTTTAATGCTTCAAACGAAAATTGTGTTTGTAAGTTATTGGAGCTTACGTCTGGCTGCTTCCATCGGCTTTAAAAGGGATTGGAATCTTATTATTTTCGCCTCCTAATGAGAGTTAAAAAACGAAGGATAGAAACGGCATTCTTAGGGATTCCATATTTCTTGAAAGCAAACTCAAGACAATTTCCTGCGACATTTTTGCCACTGATTAAAAATTACTGAAGCAGACGACACCATTAACCGCCGAGGATACTGCCTGGTTTTTAAATACACGCCTGCGTTGTTGTTAAGTTGTTCTGCTGACCTAGCAACGTCACTCTCTCGCCCCCTTGGACCGCCTTGTCTTCTATAACGGGAACTTTTCTTGCAGGACTGCAGTGTATAATACTTTGCGAAGTAATTGCTAATAATTAAAGGTTTCATGGATTCTATTGTTGTTTATATGGTCTTAGATAAAAACCTGCGAATAATGTGGGTTTCATCTCCTTGAGCTGTGATTGGTAATTTCTTATGGCGCGAGACTTGAAATGACTTTGACTGTGCGGAGGCGTTTGGAACTAATAAGCTGCCACTAGTTGGCCGGTGTGGTAAAGGCCTATCATAACACTCACATGTTGAGGACTCAATAGGCTCATAACATGGTGATTTCGAATAAAAGTTACTAAGCTAGATAATGATTTCATGGAATTTTATTGAACTTCATTTAAAAATAAAATTATCACATACAAAAGAATTACACGCGCGCGGGCGTGCGTATCATGTTCTAGTGTGGCTTGAAAATCGAACGTTAAGTGCGAGTGTCACGATGAGAATGTGTATCTCAAAGCCTAATGAGCTTTCAGCCATTCAACCCTTAACTGTATTTTTATTTAGAATCAAAAATAAATCTATTTTTTCATGAATAATTTTATGCGAAAATATCATAAAAATATCCACAATTAAAAACCAGACTTTCGAACTACCTTGCTTCTCGGCTCATTAGAAACGAAAAAATAGCAATTGAAAAAAGAGGGAGAAGAAAGGAAAAATTCAAACAAATCTAACCTCCCATTTTTTCCTTTCTCCGTATTTTTTAGACTACTAGGGAACCCACATATTTGGCGGCCATGTTAGATCTCGACAAGGATTATTTATAGGAAGAACAAAAGGTATGAAAAATGTATGTCCTGCAAAGAAAATATTTCCATTTATATTAATTTAAACTTGATCAAATCTAATATAATCCATATTTTTAGTAAACCAATTATTTATAACAGGTAAAATCCTTGTATTTAATTTCTTTGGAAGAAATCCAAAGTTTACGCATTTGTTATAAGTCCTTTGCACACTCGCAAATCACTGATTGACAATTACAGTCATTGATTTAATCGCAACGCAAATGTTGCAAAATATAGTACAATTATCATTAAAAACCTCTAAAGACCTTAATTTCTCTTTTATTTAAAAAAAATTAAAAAACAAAGATCAACAGAAACCAAATATTACGATGTGAATTGTATAAAGTCACGGCATATACGAGTACTAGCATTAAGTTCCCGAGTTGAAATTCAGACTGCTTTGGCGCTATTTGAGCCTATAGAACCCTCGATAGAACCTGCTTTAAACTATTAACTCCCAGAAAATAAAACATTAGTTCCTCTTTTACTCCTTTTCAATCTATAGATCCTACTTTGAATCTTTAGATGATACAGTATTCACATTTGAGAACGTACTCTTACGCTGTTTAACCTCCCCTCCAATACTGATCAAACTTTGAATATTTTTAACACAGAATGTTGGAATTGAAGAATATACTTTGTCGTCTTATGAACGTCATGAAAATAAGCGGACAATTATTTCTTACTTAAGTCAAATTAACTCATTGGTTACTTTAATGACTACATTCTTACTCAAATAACAAAAACATTCAGTTCAAGATTCAACCTGATTGTCATGAATTATTATTTATATAGAAACAAACACTTCTTTGCAATGCCTAATCACAGAAACATATTTTTTTCTCGATTAAAAATGCTGCAAATTTGTATGAGAATAATATTCTTAATGAAAAATGACAAAATATTGTCGATTAATAAGTCATTATAAGCATTTTTATAAATAACACTGCGCTACATGAGTTTTGCGAATAAGATGGCACCAAGTGTTTCCGAATGGATTTTTCATGCTAAACACCAATCTGTATTCAAAAGCTTCACATCACGTTACATTTTTGAGAAAATAGGGTTTGAAACCCCTAAGAACGGCGTTTTAGCCATTTTTGAAAAATTGCAGAGCTGAACCATGACATGCTTCAAATTTCGCTAATATCAGAAATTAATCGCATGCGCCCTTAGAGCAGGGGGTGTGTTTTTATCTAGGGATGGAGGAAGAAAATGAAAACAAAAATTGTTTTTACATAATT
This sequence comes from Belonocnema kinseyi, assembly GCF_010883055.1. Taxonomy (NCBI): domain Eukaryota; kingdom Metazoa; phylum Arthropoda; class Insecta; order Hymenoptera; family Cynipidae; genus Belonocnema; species Belonocnema kinseyi. Next base: position 139,746,582 of record NC_046657.1, on the reverse strand, counting down.
ACACCCACGCAGAGGAAAAATAAAACGTGGAGTGCTTTTAAAGATTTTAATGGTTGCTGATTAGTACATATTCGTAATCAGCAACGCTTAAAATACCCGAGTAAGAAGGTTCAAGCCAATACGATCAAATTTTGAAAGAATGGTCCGTTATATTCGATTTGCCATTTTGAATTTTTAAAACCTAACTGCATATTCGTAATCAGCGACCCTTATTAACTTTTAAAAGCACTGCACATTTAGTAATGCGTGGGCATGGGAAGTATGTTAAAATCTTTTCTGTTTTTATTTTCTTCCTCCACCCTTAAACAAACACACACCTCCCGCTCTAATGGCGTATGCGATTAATGTAAAGTAGGGCTAATTTAAAAGGGCTCTTTTCAGCCTTTAATTTGTGATATTAGTGAAGTTTGTAGCACGTCATGGTTCAGCTTTACAATTGTTCAAAAATGGTTAAAAACGCTGTTTCTAGGGGTTTCACCCCCTATTTTCTCAAAAACGTGACGTGACGGAAGAATTCTGAATCCAGATTCGTGCTCATCACGAAAAATAAATTTCTGAAACATTTTCTGATATAAATTTTATTATTTGCGCGTCGACTGGACGACTTCATTATTTGCGTCGACGACTGGACGCTTCGTTTTAAAGCTAGGAATGTTAGGTTGGATCTTGAGCTACATATTTGTATTTTTAGTGTAATTGCATTAATTATAATGTTGAAAGTGTTTTTAGGTCCTTGCTTAATGAAGAGATAACAAAATATTGTTGTTGAAATCGCCAATTTTGACATTGTCTTCGTTTAAATAGTAAATAACTCTTAATCAAATTTACATATCTAGCCTCAAGTTCTTTTAAAGCGTATGACGGTAAATACTTCTAAAAAACAGAGCAAAATGTATAAAAAAGTAATTATTCAAATAATTTTTCCGTATTTAAAATGATTTTGCACCTTGAAGTATTGGACAAGTGCTACTGATTTTTATTGTAGACATTCTAACGCGCTCCGTTATCTGAATTGTTTGGGACGCATAGTGGGGTGAAATCGGAAAACGAGGTTCAAAATGACATTTAGAACGCAATTATGCACTGATTTTAGATTTTTTTATTCAAAAATTCAGGATGAAATTTTTCAAACAATGGAGAGAGTTGATTTTTTTTTGTTTATTTAATTTTTATTTTAATGCAAACAGAGAAAAAAATGTCGATTTTTTTAAATTTCATTTTTTATCTTATAGACTAAATTTTTCTTATACTTCTCATCCCTTGGATGTAATGAACACAAATATAAGAAAGATAAAAAAATGAAGTTGCATAGTTAATTGTTATAAACAAATTGTATTAACAAATACTCGACATTAGGGATTATTCGTCTTCAATGTATAGTTTTGCTCTTAAATCGCTTGCTTTCATCGTGAGGATGATACCTGGGCTTAAAAATGTAAGATTAAATGTTATTTGTTTATTTCATGAACAAATTATATAAACAAATGCATATTTTGGCCGTTTTAGGCAAAAAGAAACCGTTTTTATCTTCCGACCTTGTTGCAATTATGTCGCCGGTGATTTTTTCTGAAAATTTTCTTTGCCAGCTATCAATATTTCTTGTTTTTATAAACAAATGCAAATTTTGGGCATTTTTAAGCGAAACGAAATTGTTTCTTCTTCTGACCTTGCTGAAATTAAATGTCCAATGAAGCTTTCTAAAAATTTTTGCGACCCATCAATATTTGTTTACTTTATAAACAAATTATATATATATATATGTTACTATTGTTTTTCGCGATTTGTTCATTTTATAAACAAATTATATGAACATTATTCATATAATTTTAGGCATTTGCGTTTTTCATATTGTTTATGTCGAGACAACAGAATAATAGCGGTAGTCGAGAATCCAGCACGATATCCGAAAAGAGATGGGTGCATAAGATTCTCTTGCATGGATCCAAAATCATTGAATCGTTCTTGATCCATATCGGTCTATTATCGGAAGAGGCTCAACAGGTAAGAAATAAAGATTTCAAGCGAATTCGTGAGCATCGTACGCCGAAACTCAGTCGGCATGCAACAAACACTGATCTGATCCACAAGCTATTAATCTCATCTGATGAGTTTTTGGGACATTTGAGAGAACAGTGGAAATATACAGACAGTATCCTTCATCCAGAAGCTATCGAGCTATTGATCTTGGAACCGTAAAGGGCTGAAGAACTCGATAATATGGCACTCTGATTCACGAGAGGCAAGGGGACTCATGATAAAAAGCACCCCGATTCTTTTACTTATTGTAATATCTAGAATGTCTAATTATTCATTTCAATTGTTTGTAAATTTTATAAATTCTATTGTTCTACAAGAGTTCATGTAGAAAATATTCTCAACATAATTTTAAAAAGACTACAAGAAAGAAAATTGTTTTTCTTTCAGGGATATCGTATAGTCAAACCCCTGATAAGTATAGCTTTAATAGGGATATTAAGAATAGGTGTCTGAAGGAATTATCGGAAGAGCACCGGTGCATTATGGGAGCAGCCAAATAAAATGGCGACGGTCTAATCGGGAGCAGTGACAGTTCAGATTTACTTTGGACAATTAAACGCTTTTTACCACTTAAAATGTGCGCGAATGTTAATATCAAATAGAATTTATGATGCGGTAATAATAATTTACAATTTCTTCGATTGTAGGCGATAACTATATTGAAATATCAAGAAATGCGATAAAAACAACCAACTTGACCTCCAAATCCATTATACGGATTTCAGAGAAATTCATTTTCGCGATACCAGACGTAAGATTAGCTAGTGTAAGTTAAAATATTTCTATAACACTAAATTTTTTTCTAATCTACAGATAACAAAATTATACATAATCTGTCGAAAATAATAAACTCTACAACTTATCAATTTTGTCCAAATTATTGATTTACGAGAATAATTTACATAAAGTAACTAAATGTTGAACTCTTCTAATTAAACGTTTTACCTAATCTAAGTGCACACTTTCTTTGAGTTTAATATATTCTCGATTCACTCGTTCACCTCAAGAATTTTTTTCCGTGTAGTTTTTTTTTCTGCCTACAAATGCCTAGAATTTGCAATTGTTCACTTGATTTGTTTATAAAGTTAAAAAATA
>NC_046657.1:139734256-139743350 GCF_010883055.1 Belonocnema kinseyi | reverse complement strand
TATTAAGAGCTATTTCAATTTTATCTTTAGTCTGAAGATTTTCGGAGACATGATCTGGTTTTACTTTAGACCATTTATTTTTCAATATTTTGCTAGTGTTCCAAACGTAGCTGTTGCTGGTTCTGAAATTAATTTTACTGGCAAAAGACCTGTAATGTGTCCATCTTTTCTTCTTGAAAAGTTTAGTGGCTTGAGCACAGGTTTTTTTGTATAAAATAAAGTCTTCTAGGGTTTAGTAAAACGCCAGCGCTTGAAAGCAGCAGTCCGTAATCTTTTGAACTTATCACATTCCGAATCCCAACACATTACTGGATTGCGATGGAATTTATTATTAACGATTTTTTTCTTGGGACTATTGTTTACAATAGCCTCTGTTATAATGTCTGTAAAAAGATTATACTTTTCATTTGCTGTTAAATTGTCATATTCTTTAGAGAATAGTTTATGGACATTGTTATCAAGGCTTGTGTAAACTTTTTCCCAGTCAGTCCTAACCGATTTAAGCTTAAACGATTTTTTATGGTAGATATATTTAGTTACAAAAGTGTTTAGGTACATGGGAAAGTGGTCCGAGCCCCAGGTGTCTTTGGCTAGTTCATAATTTATTTTGTCCGCTATGTTAGGACTTGAAAATATAAGATCTAAATTGGACGAGGCATTACCTTGGACGCGCGTGGTAGTATCGTAGTTATGTAGAAATAAGTCTGTTTTATTTAGGCTATCAAGTAGTCGTTCACCATTGGTGTCATTATATGAGCAATTCCAGCATGGATGATGTGAATTAAAGTCACCTAAAAAAATTGATGGGTCGGTTCTATGCCCGTTAAATAAGATTCCATCCCATTGCTCTTGGGAGAAGGTACTACCTGGGACTCGATAACAAACAATTAGATTTATTGCGGGAGAGATATTAGTAATACGTATACCGGCTATTTCAACAGATAGGTCGGGGCTCTTGAGATCAGAGATTTCCGTGTAGGCAATGTTGTTCCGTAGAAGTATGAGTATACCGCCACCGGCTGTATGAGCGCGGTCTCTTCGGAAGGTCTTGAATCTAGGGAAGTGGAAATTGGCGTTTTTTTCGGAGAGCCACGATTCAACACAGACGAAGATATCTAACTCTGGTAGAGCTTTTGTGAGTTCTTTTTGTTTGTTGACAATACTTCTAGTATTCCAAAAGAGTATCCTAAGAGCTTTCTTCCCAATGTTAGAACTATTATCGCTTGAGTGGGCGTAGGGTTGATTATTACTATCTTGAGTCATATAAGCCTTGTGAGCAGGAGAAAAGTTTAGAGATCAGCGGCGTCACTCTCAGTTTCTGTGTCGCTCATAACCATTTTACTCAGTTTTTTTTCAGACGAGTTAACCGCCCTTTCATTGTTTTGTTTTCGATAAGGTTGTACATAGCCTCAATAGTATTGACTAAACTTTCGGTATTAAGCAAAAGAGATGAAGCTATACTATGTACGTCTTTTTGACCGTAAGACTCTGCTAAGAACGTTTCAAACTTATCAATATCAACAGGGGTTGCCAACTTGTGCTCTTGGATTGCGTCTCGTACAGGCTTAAGGATATTTTCAAGAGTCAGTGAATTGTCGTTTAATTCGGAAGAACTAGATTTAACTTTTTTTGAAGGTGGACGTTTAAATTTGCCTCCGGGAATTTTCGAATTGAGTTATGTTTTGAGGGCGTTGGTATCGAGGCTCTGATCATCGTGTGTTTCAACAGAAGAAACGACTGACAAAGAAGATGTTGTTGTAGGAGGAGGTCTCTTCAGTGCAAGAGAGCGAAGATCGTTTTCTTGAGTAGGAGCATGATCAAGTGCTGGAGTAGTAATAGTAACCAGAGCTTGTGAGCCTGTATGAGTATTGACGAGTGCTTGAGGAGTTAGAGACGGCGAAGAAGGGGAAGTACTCGATGAATCTTGGGTAGGAGAAACTGGCATTTCCGCACTTGGTTCCGGTTGTGTGATTAGAGTTGTTACGTTTGTGGATTGGCTTGGGCAGAGCTTAGCAGTATGGCCACGTTGATGACATAAAAAGCAGCTCATGGAATCAGTACTAAAGTATATCCAGTGAGAAGTATTTTCAAAATTAGGCTGAATTGATTCTGGTAGCAATTTTTCGTCTTCTTCTTTTATATAGATTTGTCTTCTAAAAGACAGTATGTGAGAACGACTTGGTTTATTTAAGCCTGCTCTAATGTAACTAATGTTAGATACTGGTTGAATTCCTTTGTTTACTAAGTGTTGCGATATTATATCATTTGGAATAATAGGGTTGACATTAGAAATAACAACTCTTTTATTTTTACCGATAAGCGGTCTGATCTTCAAATTGACGTCATTAACTAAGATATCTTTGCCCGATAACTTATCGACTAAGCTGGTATCACTGAGAAATACACACACTCGACTACCCGATATTTTGGATATGAATTTTACATTGCTTGGATCTGTAAGTGTTTCAAGGCCATCTATATAGTCATCAATCGTAACACCTTCAATAGTATCAATGACAATTGCGTGTTCTTTTTTCGGTAGAGTAGAGAGAGCGGTAATTTTAGCGTAACTGTTGTTGTTCTGAGAGTTGGGTAAATCGGTGTTGGATTTTGCCATCTGTCCGCTGTTTGTGGCAGACATAGCAGGGGGCTGATGGTGCATGACAAACTGCAACCGCAGTTTGTAAGCCCAGACACAAGAGACGCCGGTAAAAAGCTTTAGCAGCAAGCGAGAAAAACTGCACTACACTTAAAACTTTCACTAGAAACGAGAATTATACACTCAGCATACGAGAAATCCGAATACCGCGCACACGTAACTCTACTGTTTACACTGCGTGTAAACACGTCTGCTCGCGACGAAGTCTCAAGTGCGACTCCATAAGGGTATCTTAATTTTTCTGGAAACATGTAGTATAAAAACTAGTAGTATCAATCCGAGCATCAAGCGCGTGGCAACCTTTTATCGGGCCCGAAGCTCGAGACCAGATAGAAACGGGCCCTAGGGGCATTTAAACGAGCTAGCCATGTGCGTGGCGCGCGATGAAAATGTGCCCGGGCAGGTGACATATTTTTGTTTTTCAAACAATTTTTTCATCTGTGAATCGCAAAAAGTTATTGTTTTTTAGTATTCATGTTTTACCTAACAAATGTTAAGAGTGACATATTTTGTGAATGGCAGTTTTCTTACTTTTAAAGATTCATAGAGGAGAAACTTATTTAGACCAATGCACATTTTTTTAATAAGTGCAAAATATTGTTAAAAATTACATCACTACTGACATCAGTTAATTGTGTGATCCATTTTACAGATAAATAACATTTTGTGATTTCCAAGCAAACATTGGCTAAACAAACAATAATTGTTGGAGCATTTTCAGAATGGTTAAAAAATACTTGGTGGCTTATCACTTACCTAATAAAAATAAATGATGTTGAAAAAGTTCCAAAAATACCATCATTATACAAGAGGGGGTTTATGAGAGTCAAATTAAAAGTCATTGTGTAAAAATTATTCTTCAAACATTCCTTAAGAAAGTTACTAAAGTTTAATTTACATAAATTTAATAATAAGTACGTTCTTTTTCAACCTTTACAAGAACTGAACTTTCACCAATTTAAAACAGCATATTAATTGCAAAATTTCGGGGACATGGATCAATGTTGGTTGATATAAAAAAAATAAAATTTCTTTTTTTGGACATCGAAAAATTGTAGGGGGGGGGGGATTGATTGTCAAAAATCTAAATTCTAATTATTGCAAGTATACATTTGGACCATGCTAATGATGAGTTTTTACGAGTTCTTTTACACAATCGAACCAAATTGCCAAAACTAAGAATCTTAGTTTTGGCACACTTTTTTAAGCCTTAAAAGAAAAAAAAGGTCGTCAGCCAGCTATTTTACATAAAACTCAAAAAGTTAGAGAATTTTCAACATTTGTGCAACAATTTTTTCTAAAGATTTGAAAAATTCTTTGTTCGGCTATTCGTAGTCCTGAGAAAGTCGAACAATTTATTCTTATAGTTTCTTCGATGAAAAGAAAATGATCAGTTACTGTATTTTCAAAGAACAAAAAAGCAAACGAACATGAACATTTTAAGCCAAACAACACACGATATAAACAAAATCACGAGAAGAAAAACGTCACTATTTGAAAGTCTTATAAGATTATCATGACTTTTGGATTTCTCTAAAAAATCGAAAATTATAATTTTGACCTCACAAAACATAATGAATGAAAAAAATAACAAATTTCTACTTTGGGGTCAAAGTATGCAAGCTAAGAGAAAGGATGAATAGAGAAAAATTTTCTATTCAAGAAAGATCTATACTTTTTTTGTTAATAATTTTCTTGTATGGTACCTTTATTTGTTTTGATCGTGAAAAAGATAATAAAAAATAAACAAAAATTTACATTTTAAGATTCTCAGTCTTATCAGAAGTTATTAATGGTTTGATGTAAAATTTGATGTAATTGGTTCTTCATCAAATCTCCACGTTTTGAGACCCCCTGAACCAGAAAAAATTATTCTGACCAAGATGTCTGTTTGCTTGTAGTAGATTGTAGACACGATAGTTTTCGAAAAAATTATCAAATTGGATTGAGCTTTAGTTCATTGTTATAAGGCCTTGAATGTTAAAATGAGTATGTTAGCTAACTATTTTGGATACAAATTTAAAAAGTTAGGGAATAGTGTGTAGTTTCTGTTTTATTCGTAAAAAAACGACATTAAAATATAAAATTAATTTTTTGGACAAGCGACACAAGCTGTGGAAAAAATAAATAGACAGTAGTTGCACTTTAAGAAATATGGGAATTCTAATCCAAATTTTTTATCAAGGATTTCATGTTGGACGGTTAGTTTTTGTTTAAATCGTAAAAAATAAGATTAAAAATATATTAAAAATAAAAAAAATAACTTTCTAGAATTAGAACACCATTAAACCACCAAAAAGTTGTACATACGGGTCAAAACGATTGAAATGCGCAGAGCAGACGACAATGGGTCATCAAGCAGTGCCGTTTACCCTAGAGTTCGGGGTGCTGAAAATACTTTAGACGCAAACACGACGACGAACCGGCGTAGTACCCACATTGAGTAGACGATTTAACTTAAGGATGACTTGCTAGATTGCTATGATGCCAGCACAATCTCTGCTCACGAAAGCTTTATGGCGCGAATGCATCCTCTTTGGTTCCAAAAGCACCCACAGTTTCAGTACGTTTCGCATCACAAAAAGCTTTAGATGAAGATGAGGAAGCGACATTAAGACCATCCGAAGAAAGCAGGCACCTTATCAGAGATAATAGCGATTTCAGAACAAGAAGGAACATTGTCATGCAGGTTCCTCCTAAGCTCCAAGATCTGACTAAAATAAATGCTTCCCTTCGTGAGGACATTTTTTAGGAGTCCGACCTCTGGACCGTAAATTATTCCGTTTGTGGTGCTGCGCGAGCTTTGGCTGATTAAAATCAAAGGCTAAAACCGAAGATGGATCAAACGATCATAAGACACTGGTATCAACTGAGCAAGAAGATTAGATGAGCAAGACAGAATGCGTCTCGCTTTCAGTATGTGATTGACTACATAAAATTTGGTAGACTGTTCGCAGAAATGTTTCGAATGTTCATTCAAGAACTGATGGTCTTCAATCACACCCTGAACAATTTAAATCTGCTGACAATTAGCATCTTATTGCTGACGAAATTCGACCGTTATCTGACGCAATGAAGAGAATACAGAAGAGGGAGAGATGGATCAGGAAAAATCAACAGTTTTTCGCTGATTGCATCACGCCTCTTCGGCAATCATCAAGTTTCTATCGATAATCCACACAAACCGAGGGGCTATTCACTATAAAGTCGAACGTTTCGAACGTTAGAATTTTCCGTAAAGTCTTAACGAAATCACTTAGTGCTATGAAAAGCATAAACTCGTAACGTTGAATTCGATGTAGCCATGACGAAGTCAGTAAAACTATATTTAAAGTCGTAAGAATAAGAAAAGCGTCGATATGAAATGTACAGAGTTAGCAAAGATGAATGAAGCGTCATCGAAAGTCAGTAAGAAGACAGTACAAAGTCAGAACAAAGCCACGGTGCAGTATACCGTACACGCCGAATGAAACCGAATTATGAAGTCAGGACGAAGTTAGAACGAAATCGCCAGCTACGATATGTGATGCCACGAACTTATTCTAGATACGTCTATCGTGACACTAACCTTCGCGAGCATAAGCTCACTCATGTACTTTATACGAATAATATGAAGATCTATGCTTCTGGTAGAAGAAAACTCCAGAGTGCTTTAAATATCGTGCATAAGTAGACAGGAGAGATTGGTATAGACTTTGGGTTGGAAAAATGTGCACAAATATATAAGAAAAGAAATATTATTGGCATGTGACAGAATATTTAATATATAATAGGCTTTACCAGGGACCTTGAGCTTGTGAATGCAAGTGTTATTAGACATCTTGAAGTTGTCGAGACCTATAAATACCTTGGCGCACCTCAAAGCCTCATTCTGGACGCAACATCAGTGAAGGATTATCTCCGAAGCAGATACAAAAATCTTCTTCGACCGACTTGGTCCTCATATCTGCCGACGTTGAACAAAGTATCTGCGACTAACATTCTTCCCATCCTAGTTCTACTCTACTCGTTTGGGGAGATTCAATAAACGATTAACGAGCCTTCGGTCCTTGATATCGCCATACGTAAGATCATGCATATGCTTAAGAGCGAGCGTATCAGTTTGTTTGCGCCGTTGTTGTACATCTCACGCTGCCAAGGTGGCTTTGGACACATAAATCTCCATTGTTTTTATAACCGAATTGTTCTAAGTACAGCTTAAATCGTTAAAGATGGCAGAGCTCCTTTCCTACAAATGGTCAGGACCCTTGGACTGAATTTTAACATCAGAAGTAAGGAAAGTGTATATCTAGATGCTTTACTTCTAACGACCGTAGACAAGTTTGCAGAGGTTAAAAAATTCCGGTAACAGCTAATTTATAGGCAAATGTACGGAAATTTTCATAAAAATGTAGAATAACAGTCCTTGTCAAATGAGCAAACATTTGTTCTTCTCAGATCATCAGGGCTTAATTCGGTCACAGAGGGTTTCATTTTCACATACCAGGATGGTGTTATTTTAGACATAGTATGTGGTGATAGCATTTTATGTCAAGAAGTTCTGAGCGACAGTTTAAGAGCATGTCATGCACATGCTGTGTACATAGAACACATATTATTTGGGTGCCCCACCCACGCTGGAACGATGTATCTCTACAGACATAATGCCGCCCTAAGAGTGGCTTATTACCATCGTTGTCGCTCTTATGGTGTTGGCCATGAACCTGTACCGTGAACTCTCTAAAGCAGACAGAGTCAATTGTCCAACACGAGAAATGCGAAATTTTCTGGAACTGCGACTTTTGAACAGCAGTTTCCGTTGCATACTCAAAGTCATTTGAATGTCAAAGTTAGTTTACAAATCGGAATCCTAATTTTTGACGCCGGATCGGAAAGAGAAAGGACGCTTTTTCAACACTTAAACTTGACCTCCTGAAGATCACTCTAAAAAATTGGAAAACCATCTTTTCACAAGTAGAATTTGTCGCTATTTCCGAATGCGATATGAAACATAGGGGTTCCGATATAAAAAACTTACTTTAAGCTTCAAATGAACTTGAAAATTGACCCAAAGGTTACAGTTATTAGTACATTAGAATGGTCCCTAGTGTTCTGAACAGCTTTTGTCGAAACAATGATCTCGTATCTGGATTACCAATAGAGACATTTGCTTGTGTCAATTAAAATGGCTCCACACACGCAAATACAACCAACTCCCCCCATGTCCACGCACGCACGCACAGAGAGAAAGAGAGAGGGAGGGGGGGGGTGGTTTCACAAAATTCAGGTAGATCAAGGTCATTCTTGAAGTAACTTTCAACGAGGAATACAATAGTGAACCTTACTTTGATCTTGGCGATGTCCTGCAAGGTTTTTTTAAGGCCAACTTTTTTGTTTAAAATGGAAACTCTCAGGCCATAGGTACATTGTAAACTTGTCAAGCTGAATATAAAGATGTATTTATTTTAGGTTTCAGGCACTTTTTTATCGGTACATTTTCCCGGGTAGATAATACTTCTACGCGGTTTCGAGCGATTGTCGAGTTGTGGCATACGTCACCTCAACTAAGTTTGGACTTTTTCGATTTTCAAGAAATAAGGGAGTTTTAAAACGCCTTTTCATGCACTTTAAAATAATTATATTTCATTTTTTTCAAGATAAACTTTTCCTTGGTTGATCGAAATGAAAGATTAAAGTAGATTTGTCCGAATTCCGACTTCATCGATTTTTTTAAATAGTCTCAAAAAAGAGCAGAATTCTTCCCCTATAAAAGCCTGCTCGGACTGAAATAGGGATACTTTTCGTTTATAAGAAAATAGACGTTTAAGCGAGTGGGCTCCCATAACGTACGGTGCGTTTTGCTGCTGCCGCGAATGTAAGTGTATTTTTTTATCTTTGAAATAATCAAAACTGTTAAACAGATGAATGGCTTCTAATTTGAAATAAAAAGAAATCTGTTTAGATTAAATGTTAGTATAAAGAAATACTATGTTACAATACCTAATACCTCTTCCATCACCACTTGATACGCACTTGATACTACTTGCAGAAGAAGAAAATTCGACTTGTGTCAAAAAGCATCCCTTTGACAGAAGAGGACATTTCTCTGAATCGCATCTAGTGTTTTATCATGTTTACGCTATAATTTGTTACTGAAATTCTCCACTTTTACTGAATCTGTACTTATCTTCTTTTATTAATCGCACACATCTTATATATAGTATCATTCTGTGGTACCAGATTCTGATGAAATAACACTAATATTGAAAAAGTATTCTTCAGCTACGCAGTCTGATTTTTTGTCCAAAAATAAGGATCAGGAAGCAAGATGTATACAAAAAGCACACGTTAATGTTTTAAATAAGCAACCCGAAAAAAGGAGTTTAAAAACGTACTGCTACGTACTCGTGGTGAACTCTGGAAATTTATTTTTACATGCTAACTGCAGACGATTAT
>NC_046657.1:139717195-139734156 GCF_010883055.1 Belonocnema kinseyi | reverse complement strand
AATGCAAAATTCTCACATCAGTAACAACCAGGCGCTAAGCAGAAAAAAAACCGCACGGTACGTTATAGGCACCCGCTCTTGTAAATGCACAGTAGAAACGGCTCAATTTTGTTACAAAGCATTTTGCTTCAATGATCATTTGACTCTTGAGATCATAATGATCTGTCCATTCGGATCAATTTGATCTTATATTTGGTTCATTTGTAAGACTAATCAAAATGGCAGAAACAATAAAAAGCTTGCATAAGAGCTAAAGTACTCTACGAACGTCAATCACCTTTGTTTGACTTCATACATACCGAATTAAATCATTACGATCTCAAAAATTCGATAATTCACTCAGGCCGATAAAATGCTCTTGAATTTAGTATAATTATTATTGCATATGAAAACGATATTGATTTCGGTATCATTTTAAATACTTTTTTCACGCTAAGCCTAATTCTTCAAAATAAAAAGTTTCCAAGTTTTGTTTAAGGCTGCATGATTCCTCGGCGGCCCTTTTCTATTGTTCAGCGCTGGACAGCTGCATACTTTTCTTTGTAGTTTGTATTTTTTTTTATAATTTCCCTTTTTTGGTAAAAAAAATTTTTCTTTTGTTGCAAAATTCATTTATTTGGTTAAAAATTACTTTTTTTAAAAGAAAAATCAATTTTTTATGCTAAAAACTTAAATAAATTTTTTGTCGAAACTGTCTAGTATTAAGGAATTTTTCGCAGCACCATTGCTATAAACAATTCTTGTGGCAAAATATATAAAATTGGAGGTTTTTTAAAATTATAATTTCGTTTCATCTCGGGAATGGCTTCAGTTATTCCTTAAAATAATAAATATTTAATAATATTTGATAAAATATTAAAATTCAAATTTTTATGAACAAATAGACCAACAAGTTTAAGATTTTGATAAAACATTCCGTTTTAATATTTTGCCACAAGAATTGTTTATAACAATGGTTATTATGAATTTTTTAATTAGTTTTGTAATGAAATGTCATTCCTATATTAACTTTTGACCGATACTAAGACTATTTGTTAATTGGTTCATAAAATTTGATGATAAAAAGAATAATTACCAAATTATTTGTATTCCAAGAGTCCCTAAATATTCATTTAAGACAATATAAAGTTTACCTGATCAGTTATTAGAGCTTAAAAATTGTTATGTACAAAATTACAGTTTTTCCATACTTTAATAACAAAATTATTAATATGAAAATAGAGAAGACAAAAGTACGGAGCGTTAAGCTCTTAAGAGTTGAATAAACTTTAATTTAAAACAACAAAATTCAAAACCGAACCAAACTTGAAGGCTTTGGAAATTTTTGAACGAAAAAAGTGCATTTCGTTCCTGTCACATATTGCAGAAGCAGCCGGTTGAGAGCCGTCTAGCTTCGAAACCGAGACTTGAACTACTTTGGCGTGCATAGCCAAAAGCCGAAAGCTTAGTAAATTATGCTCTTATAGCAAACCACTTTATTCTATAACATTTAAATCTTTATTATTTGATTAAAAAGTATGTTTTACTCTTAAAATAAAATTCACTAACATAACTTAAATATATTCCACTATATCTTCAGAAATAAAATAGAAAGTTCGACCTTACAAGTGATTCAATAATGATAAGAGGGAAAACATTTGGCGTAAAATGAGATTTTACGAGTACTGTTGCGTAGTGTTACTGCGGAGTTTTAACAAAGGTAAACCATTTCTAACCAAACGCTTGTAGTTTCGACAGAATAGTGTATTTCCGAAGATGTAGCATCGGCGTCCGATAAATAGATTATCGACAAACACTTTCGATATTGGGAAATTGCTGTTGGTAGTATCCTCCAACTTGGCTCTTGCAAGCATCTCTTTCTCTCCTTTTACAGGTCTCCCTTACGCGTAGTCTCTGCGGGTATATCGTGAGGGCCAGGCCACAGGCGAAGTTAAATCGAATCCGGTAACTGCAGTCTAAGAACAAACCACACCACATCTACCCGCGGCCCCTTGATGCTCAGAACTTTTGCTAAGTTAGATGCTTCGGAAATCAATGGCCATTGGACCCGTTAAATTACACCCCTGCTTGTTTTGTGCATTCACCCACCTCTCTTCACTATTTACCAACTGAACTAATTAATGGTCTTCTGAGAAAGAGCTGCAAATTGCATAATTCACACACTGATCAAGCCAGCTGACGATACTTACCTATATTACAGCACCCGACGCAAATTCGATTAATACATTCATAACAAATTCTGCTTCTAGTGGTGCGTTTATATAATGACTATTTACTGTAGAAAATATGGACTCAAATTGTTCACACGCAGTACAGAGAAAATAAACTATATAATAGTTAGGCCGATTTTAGAGTAGTGTAGACCGAACGTGGCAAGGCCTACGAGTTAACATTTATTACTCTGAACAAATTACTAAAACATGTAATTAATCTATTTCTTCTGTATTTCGAGAGCTATATCATTATACATGTATAATATTCATCTGATACTTACCAATTCTATCCGATATTTCCAAGACTATTCAATACTATCCGACACTATACGATACTTTCCGATACTTTCGAGACTATTTGAAAGGTCCGCGGTCTAAACCTGTTAACTGACACTTTCTTGGAAGTTGAATATTTTTGATTTTCTAAAACATTTTTTATATACAGTTAACATCCCGCAAGCGAAACGGCAAAAATTTGTTTAGTGTTATAACATAGAGCTTTGAAGATCGCGTTTCGGTATCTAGAGCATAGGTCCGTGGTCTAAACCTGTTAACTGCTTATGGAATTTCATGGGACATCCATGCTGTTTCTCACAACTGCTCAGTTTTCTCGAAGAATAGGTCACTGAGACACATGTCAGTGCGCGTGCAGTTAAGTCTATGTGTGTGTCGAAAGTTTGTTTTGGCTACTTTCACGTCATCTTCGATATTGTCGTCTACATATCCTTGTAAAGATGACGGTGAGCGAATCGTCTCGATTACTAATACGTAGAAAATGTTGGCAATTAACTATTGTATATTTTTGCAATCACATCTATGTTGGTCTTTCGATTTCAAAAATTTCGACATATACAACTTGCCTGCAGCTTGAAAAAAAAGCAGAGACATGCGAGCATATGAATATGAAAAACTTTCAATTATCATGTACCGTTCAATTTTGATTCAAATGTTACAAAACTAAAGTGTATTAGTTTGTTCTAGTAAATAAAAAAAGAACGTTTTACATTTTTTTAAATATTGGAAATTGCAAGAATAACAACGATTTTTCTTCGCTATGTAAAGTTTTTGAAATGTGAGCTAACGGGTTTAGAAGACGCACCCTTCATTTGATACCATACAATACTATATGATACTATCCGGTACTATCCGATACTGTCCGATACTTTCGAGACAGTCAACAACTTTTCGATACATACAAAACCATCCGATACTTTATGATAAAATAGAATAATTTCAAGTGTATCCGATACTATACGACACTACTTGATACAATAAGATACTTCCGAGACTCACCGATGCTATTCGATACTATCTGACACTATCTGATACTATTTCATACTATCCGATACTATCCAATACTATCCGATACTTTTGAGAGTACCCGATACTTTTAAAACTATCCGATACTATCCGATACTATCCGATACTATCCAATACTATCCAATACTTCTAAAGTACCTGATACTTTTGAAACTATCCGATACTATCCGATACTACCCGATACTATACAATGCTATCTGATAATTTTAAGACTATCTAATACTATCCGGTACTATCCGATACTGTCAGATACATTCAAAACTATACGATACTATGCGATACTATCTGATTCTATCTAATACTTTCTGATACATTTCGATATTTTCGAAACTTTTCGATACTATCCGATAGATTCGAGACTATCCGATACTATCTTATAATATCCGATACTTTCGAGACTTTTTGATATTATCCGATATTGTCCGATACATTCAAACTATCCAATACTATCCAATACTATCCGATACTTTCACAAATGTACGATAGTGTCAGATACTACCCGATACTTTCGAGACTATCCGATACTGACCGATTCTATCCGATTCTATCTAATAATATTTGATAGTATCTGATGCTTTGAAGACAAGTCGATACTATCCGGTACAATCTGATACTGCCCGATTGTGCCCGACACTTTTAAAACTGGCCGATACTGTTCAATACTTTGGAGACTATCCAAAGTTGTTCGATACTATCTGACACATTGGAAAATATCCGAAACTTCCGATGCTTTCAAAACTATCAGATACTATTTTTTTACTATCCGGTTCTATCCGATACTATCCGATACTTTCGATAATATCAGATACTATCCGATTCTATTCGACACTTTGCGATACATTCAAATCTATCCGATAATACCCAATACTTTCGGGACTAGCTGATACTTTCCGATACTAACCGATACATTCAAGACTATCCGATACTATACGATACTAACAGATACTTTCCAGACTTTCCGATATTATCCGATACAGTTCGATGCATTCGAAACTACTTGATAGTTATTAATACTATTGAGATTATCCGATACTGGCTTATACTATCCGATTCTATCTAATACTATTCGATACTTTCGAGCCAAGTTATTTTCATATAACTTAAATTGGTACGATAGATTTAAGAAAATGTTAAAAAATAATAAAAATGTGTTAGATTGTTTTCACGTGATACAAGTTTGGAGACATAAAAAAAATCTTTGCGCATTGTGGACACATTCTCATCGCACACTTCGCGCGGGGCTTGTTGGTTCGCGCGCTGCGGCACTCGATCTTTTTATTTGCACAACATTTGTGCACAGACCTTTTAAAAATAAAGGTCAAGCATTGACCACATTAATTTCATGATTTCGTTACACTGCCTTCCCCTCCAAAATATGATATCTTTGTTAATTAGCTAGCGCAAAATTTTTTAGTGGTGGCGCATTTGAGGGCATTTGAAGTTATGAAAGATAGGTATGATGAATTTAAAAAAGGGGGTTAGTTTAGAAAAATGAAGCTAGCCCGCCCCCCCCATTTTTATCGTTAATATTTCGGTTATTAATGTGGCGCAAAATTTGTTCTTTATGGCGCATATGAGCGCATTTGAATCCCCATATAAAACTCCCTTCATTAATGCGGATTGCAAACTTTTAATTTGGTTGGTCATCACTTCGTAACATTTTGTTACCTCTATATCTTAGGCGATTTTAAAGATTTTCAAAAAAATTTGATGGAGCATATGAGCACATTTGAAACCCCATAGAAAGCTCCCTTCATCAGTGCGGATTGCAAACTTTTAATTTGGTTGGTCATCACTTCGTAAAATTTTGTTACGTCCATATCTTAGACAATTTTCGAAATTTCCAAAAAAACAATTATGGCGCATATGAGCGCATTTGAAGTCGAACGAATCCATGTCCTCAACTTTATATTGCACATCACTGTTGAGGATTTAATACCTGCGTTACACGCCCCCCTCACATTTGATATCTTTGTTAATTAGCTAGCGCAAAAATTTTTAGTGGTGGCGTATTTGAGCGCACTTGCAGTTATAAAAGATAGGTATGATAAATTTTGAAAAATTTTATTAGTTTAAAAAAATGAAGCCAGCCTCCTCTCCATTTCGATCGCTAATAACTCGGTTATCAATGTGGCGCAAAATTTTTACTCTGTGGCGCATATGAGCGCATTTCAAGATCTTCAAGATCATGTGATTTAAAATTTAATTTTTTTAATGGGGGGATATAGCGTTACGCTGCCCCCCCCCTCCTCGTACCATCTGACATAACTCCTGCAGCTTGTAGCGCAAAAATGTTAATCGGTGGCGCATTTGAGCCCATTTGGGGCGCAGTTCAGTGGGCTATAAAAAACTCAAGGATTAAGAGTGGGGGGGGGGGCTGGTGTAACTGACCTCATTTTTTAGAATCATTATAAATAATTTGGAATCTTTAAAAGCGTGTAGAGCGCAAAAGGAAATTTAGGAATATGTCAGAATATTTGTGAATATTTCAGGATATTTTGGAATATTTTGAAGTATCAAAAATATCCCAGATTAGAAAGAATATCCAGAATACCAAGAATATTAAAAGAATACGTGTATGGAAATATTTAGTGAATGTTTCAGGAATATTGGAGTGATCGACCCCTCGGCATACAGAAATAAATTAGTTTAAAAATATGATATTTTGAAGAAACAAGTTATTATTTAAAGTAAATGTTACATCCAAATCTGTGGTATATATTTATAACCATCGGTGACCTTATTAAGAGTGGTTAGAAGTCAACTAGAATCACAATTTCTCGAGAGGGAAATATGTTATTTTTGAAAGAAAATTATGCTTTTTTCATGTTTCTAAAATTTCAAGAAAATCAGTTGAACAAATACCACATAAATATTATTTGAGGGTTTTTTGAGTACGCTTAATTCAAACATGCGATTACTTTTGTAAAATTAGTTTGTTTATAAAATTTGCTTAAACAATTGTTTAAACAAAGTAATTTTGGTAAGGTAATGACAAATTGAATACTAGCGATGCCTCAAACCCTTAAAACTATATCTGGTTTATATAGTTCGTGACTAAAAAATTTTATGGTCACAGAAGAGTTTAAGAGACTGAGTTGGCGTTGGCCTTATTATTATACAACATTCTTTTATCCGCTATATTGGAATCGCTATTGATATTTTTTAAATAATAATAATAATAGTTAAAACTGGAGAGCATGTAAAAAAACAACGTTTCTTGCGATATTTTGGTCCGTCAGTTAAAAAAAAAGTAATTCTGATAAAATGTTGAGATGAAAGTACGTTTGGTTCGAAATTTGAGTTTTCAATGTGCTGCATAGTACTTTCGATAAATAAAACTAAAATGACCAGTTTATCAAAAAATAGTTAAAAGAAATTTGGTAGAAATTTTCAAAATCTATAATTGCTCTTTTAGTATCCTACGTCGTTTAGTTTAAAATTTGACTTTTTGGTTTTCCCGTTATATTTTCCATAAATAAACCCAGAGTGAAAAGCACTGTCAATAAATGGTTACAACAAGTAACGTATGAATTTTTGAAAGATGCTATTCATCGTTGAAATATATATTAGGGTGGCTCAAAAACGCTTTTTTTCTCTAGAGGGCAACGATATCCTCAATTTTATTCCAAATCCGAAAAAAGAAATTCCCTAATTTTTATTTTTATTATTTTTAGAATTTGACAGGTGTCCGTTTTGAGTTGAAGTTTCCCATGTAAAATGCATGGGGAAAAATAACTTTTTTGAGTTTTTAGAATAATTGTTTAGGGTTTGAAAAAATGTGACGGGAAAGTATGGGGGACTGTAAAGAGTTATCCAGCGAAGAATTTCATCTATCAGACATATCTATTTGTTCAAATATTTTTGTTCGAAAATTTATTCCCCACTTAAGATTATTGCTATTAGTCTAGAGGAATATTTAATTACATTGGTTTACTAATTTGTAATTGATTCAAAAAATGTAATTTGTTTTAATATTTTTTTTAGACAAATCGTTTTTTTCCTAAAAATGATTTCTATTGGTCTAGTGGAATATTTATTAAGATTAGTTCATTCATTTTATATTACTCAAACAAATGAAATTTGTTTAAATAATTTCGTTTCGAATTCTTTTAAAGTAAAAATTATTAGTGTGGGTCTAGTGGAATATTGATCAGTAATAATTAATTAATGATCAACAATTAGTTTAATAATAATTAACTCATCAGTTATATTCAAGTAATAAGTTTTATTAAATTTTTTGAAAAATAAATTTAATTAAACAATGTTGATAAATATTCCACTGAAGAAATATTAATAATTTTTATTAAAAAATACGTAAACAAATCAAATTTATTTAAGCAATTGAAAATTAATCAATTAATGTTAATAAATATTCCACTAGACCAATATTAATACTTTTTAAGGAAAAAAAGAATTTTCGAAAAAAATTGTTTAAACAAATTTCATTTGTTTGAATAATAAACAATGAATGAATGTTAATAAATATTTTACTGGACTAAGAGTAATAATTTTCAGGGGCAAGCGAATTTTCGAAAAAAATCATTATTTAAATAAATTCAATTTGTTTAAATAATGAATAATTAAATAACGAATTATAATAAATTTGCCACTAGATCAATATTAATAATTTCAATTGAAAAAAGACGAGAATAAATTGTTCAAAAGGTCGATTCCATGAAGAATTGACTTTTTTATTCTTAAGGGTAGTTTTCAGGTACTCGTGGGGGTGTGTTAAGTGTGTCAAATCCATATGTCTGGTAGATGAAATTCTTCGTTGGATAATTCTCTACAGGCCCCCATACTTTCCCGTCACATTTTTTTAAACTCTAAAAAATTATTCTAAAAACTCTAGAAAGTGCATTTTCCTCATGCATTTTACATGGGAAATTTCAAGTCAAAACTGGCACCTGTTAAAATGAAAAAATAAAAATATTGGGAATTTCTTTTTTCAGATTTGGAATAAAATGGAGGTCCGTCAAGATCGTTTTCGACGTCCGCTGTACTAATTTAGGCTATCCATAGCTGATGTTTTGTAGCGTTACGAAAACGTGAAAAAACGCGGACTTTTATTATACCGGGATCACCGAAAGTGATATCGCGCAAATCCTGGAGGATAAGACGTGGTAAGCCAATGATCTGATTTGGATCCAACCGAATCCACTGACCATTTCTGCTATGCAGTTTGTCTGCTTCTTCTCAAGCTTGTAATATGTTTACTTCTCGTGCTTTTTCTAGCATTGCTTGAGCCATCTCCCCATTCGCATCCTGCATAAGAATAGGCCCATGATAGCGGCTTATCAATGCCCCACCTATTCGATAGAAATGTCGAAGATTTGGAACATGAGCATAACAAAGGTTACACTGAAGAATTTGAAAATTGATTTCAGGTGGCTGTTCCTAGCTTACACTATTCATCGCGTTTTTGTGACTAATCGTGATGTATTTGCTTTTTCAGTGCTGAATTGACGCTGACCTGGTGGAACTAGAGAAGTCATCATAACTGATATTCCGCGATCTCTGAGCATTGATAAAGAATTTTGGTATCCTCGGTCTAATAGGAAAATGTCATTTTACTGAAACCATGCTCTCAAACCGTCCACATCGCTTTCTTACAATATTGGGTTCCAGATTATGCAGCTTATTGGAATAGTCTGTTACATGTTTGCGAATGTCATTTCCCCTTGTTATAAAGCCAAATCCAATATTTTTAGGCACAAAACGCTGATTTAAAGACTGCCTGACGGTGGAAATCGCTAGACTAAGGGCTTGTCTACTAGAATAATGAAATATGACTTGAAAAAACTCATCAGCCAAACCTTGACGTAATTTGCATAAAAATGCAAGAAGATCTTCTTCAGAAACTACACAGAATATCTGGAATTTTCATAATTTCTAGGTACAGGCTCGCAATATGCGAACAGTTACAAAAACTGTTCTTTTGTTACCGATGTAAGGATTGTCATTTCTGAATCTGTAAAGCAGTTCTTATCCTTATATCTTATAGGAGTATTTGCTACAAGACGGAGCTACAAAAGAAACTCTTGCATTTCACTTCCTTTGATTGCAATTAGTCTGTTTATAATATTCAATTGAGGTTCGAAAATTGTTAAAACATGGCTATTATCGTCAAGGTGTTCTGCAAAAGATCTAACACAATCTGGAATATAAACGTTAGAGAGAACGAAAACATTAACTCTGCAATTGACTGAAAGACGGTGAAGATTATTTTGGGCATTGCAAAGAAGACATGTTACTCTTCGAGTTTGCTACAAAACATTCAATCTTACGCCATTAGGATTATTATCCACTCCAGCTATTTCCCAAACAATTGATTGTTTACAAATACTACATATTCTGGTCCCAGCAGTTACTTCAGTTGGAGGCCTGCCTTGAGAATGACGCCTTGAAAGTGCAATGTCTCTTTTTACTGCATTCTCTTCTTCATGAATATATGACATTAGATTTGGCGCAAAGTTCCTCAGACATATTTAACACGGAAGCTAGTTTCTGAAAGCCATTGTGAAATAAAGAGAAAAACAGTATTCAGTACAAATATTCCATATGCTTCCTTTGTGAACGAGAGCTTTAGGAATTTTTATGAATATTTGAACTTCTCGTATAAAAATGTGTTTGTAACTTATTAGTACAGGTTGAAAAAAGTGAAAGAAGGTTCCCACCGATTGGTGCAAGTTCGTTCATGTTTGAACCAGTTATTATTATTTATTTTTTTGTGTTTGAAAAGTACCGTATAAGTTATCTTGGGTTGTTTGAGAGAGAGGGAGGGGAAGAGGGAGGCAAGGGGGCATATATTTATGAATGTGTTACTGAATATTTGAACGTCCCGCGTAAAAATATTCTTACAACTTATTGGTTTGTTCAAGTTCGTTCATGTTTAGATCAGATAGCATTATTTATTTTTTCGTGTTTGAAAATGTACGGTGTAAGTTATACTGGGTTAGGGAGGAAGATAGGGAGAGAGAAGGGAGCGAGAGAGAGAGAGAGAGAGCGAGCGAGAGAGAGAGTACGTTTATGGATATTTTAACTTACTGCGTAAAAATGTGCTTGCAACTGATTGGTACAGGTTTGAATAAGTTAGAGCAGGCTTGCACAGGTTGGTGCAATTTTGTTCATGTTTGGACCAGTTAATATTATTTATTCTTTCGTGCTTGAAAAAGTACGGTGTGAGTTATGCTGGGTTAGGGAGAGAGAGGGGAGCGAGAGGGAGAGAGAGAGAGAATATTTTTATGAATATTTGTACTTTCTGCGTAAAAATGTGCGTGAAACTTATTGGTACAGGTTGGAACATGTTAGAGCAAGTTTGCACAGGTTGCTGCAAGTTTGTTCATGTTTGGACCATTTAATATTATTTATATTTTCGTGTTTGAATAAGTACGGTCTGAGTCTAACTGTGTTATGGAGGGAGAGAGAGGGGGAGGGCGAGAGAGAGCGAGAGAGGGTAAGTTTATGAGTTTATATATGAGTATATATATTATATATATATTTCTAGGTTAGGCTCGAGTTGACCAATTCGATGTAGCACACATTTGCTACTGGGAAAATATGATTCCAGAGCTTTACGTGTAGTTCAATAAATTTCTGTTAATTGAGGTTAGGTGAGGTCAGGTTCTGTTGGGTAAAGTTATGTTTAATAAGTTGATACCAGGCAAGGGTTGATCCTTCACAGTTGTCGACATGTTTTTGAAGTTAAAATTTGCATTACTATCATTATTTTGAAATTTATTTGCCTCAGTGCATGATTTTTCGTCATTTTTTGAGGTTATGGCTCAACCATGACGTGATGGTTGATTTTTTATACCAAATTTGATCTCAGCGCCCCAAAATACATAGGAATACGTGTGTCTTGTTACCATATCTGCACACTTTTTTTTGTGTGGCTGTGATATCGATTTCCTTGGTTCAATAATTAGGGGATGATTAGACGGCCCTGACAATAAATGTAAATCCTGCTAAAAACCGCTACCTGTATATGGGTGTTTCTCTGCAAACTCTCAGTTTTACATGAGTGAAATTCGAGAAAGACAATGTCCGATTTTTTGATGTTTTTTGTCGTTTTCTGGTGTGCTTCTAATTTTAAAATACACCCTGAAAGTCAATAAACTGCAAGTATAAATCTCTGCTCTAGAAATAAAAGTCTCTGAATTTCCTTGCCACGGTTGTAACCAGTAGCCACGGTTCACAGTGGTTGGAAAACCCAAAAACCTGGCCAAAATTAAAGGTGTTATCGGAATTCCATAATGTTTGGTATACTTATGTTTTCGAGGTCGATGATTACAACACTAGATTCATATTTTCGAAATTCAAAATGGAGGATCCAATATGGCGGAAAAATCTTGGGAAAAGTAATTCAATCTTTTTAAAACTCGGTATACTTACGTTTTTGAGGTCGTTAATTAAGATGCTCAATTCATATTTTAGAAATTCAAAATGGCGGATTAAATAGGACGGACAAATTTTGGGAAAAGTCATTCAATCTTTTTAAAGTCGGTATAATTACGTTTTTGAGGTCGCTTATTACGATGCTCAATTCAGATTTTAGAAACTAAAAATGGCGGATCCAATATGGGGGACAAGTTTTGGGAAAAGTCATTTAATCTTTTTAAAACTCGGTACACTTAAGTTTTCGATGTCGCTGATTACGACAGTAAATTCAGATTTTTGAAATTCGAAATAGCCGATCCAATATGGTGGACAAATTTTGGTATTCTTTGTTTTTTGAGGTGGCTAAACACGGAAATAGATCAAGAATCGACCATTTGAATATATTATTCCATATAATGGACTGTTTTCCGATACGTTAATTTGATTTTGTACAAAGTTTTTCGTTGTCCTTATGTTTCATTAAATTATTGAATACATGAAAATTACTGACAGAATACAAAATACACTAGATGTATATTACAATTTAATTTTTAGTCACTATTCGACGAATCCGAGGCAACACTGTTATCGTCACTTTCATTAGAGTCATTAATCTCACGATTCAAGTCGGATATTGGAACTTCGATTCCACGAAGCAATTTTAACGCTTCTTGAGAAATGGACATTAGTTTTCCTTGAAGTAGTTTACGTAAAATAGGGATTTTAAGGTCTGATGTAATCAAAAGCCTGTTAAAAACATCTTTCATATTTTTTTACCGATTACATTTACGTGAAAAATTCTCGCGAAACTTCTTTATGTACTTGTTACATGATTCCTGAGCCTCTTCTGACATTTGCTCGATTGGAAGCAATGAGGACTCAATGATCTTATGTCCATGAATTAAAATTTTATGGACAGTCGTTGGCATCCTAAGCCATCGGTATAAGTCAACGAATTTTCTCGCAGTTTCAGTAGCGTAATTTCGAAATTTTTGCACATCAATTTCTAAACCACTGTAAATAACTTGAAGTATTGTATGGAAACGCCTAATTAAATCTTCGTCAACTTCAGTAATTTCAGAAGAAATATTTGCATTTTTGAAAAAACGTCTGGAAGTATTACCATCATTGGAACTCCCATAATTCTCTTTTGGTAGATAAACCAGCAAATCTAATTGTTTGCAGAATTTTTCTTGTATCTCCCTTTTTTCCACTTCTTCAGCATTTTTTCCCTTATTTGCCACGATTTGATTTCCAATCTGTATGATACGTGCCAAAAAAAAACTCCAAAAATCTAATCCATGCATGCAAAGAGGAGAGACCAAGCTTCAAATTTTCTTCATCAATAGTTTTTTCCAGCATTTTAACAACATTGTTAAATTTCAAGGATGTGGCATCACAAAGATAACAGCGCATTGCTGATGACTTGTTAGTTACAGAATTACAAACTTTCCCATCGACCATTGTAAACTGAAGCTTGTATTTCACGCAAATTTCGATGCCATTAACTATTGTTTGGAAAGGCAAAAGATTTCTTTCCTGTTCTTTAATATAATCGACTTAAGCAATTGTTGATTCAGCTGTTTCATTCATAAAAAGAATTAAGATTGGTCGACAAAATCTTAGAGTGGATGCGCGCGGATTTTTCCAAACAATTTTTTTCGCATTATTCTCTCCAAGACCATGGATTTCTGACGGAACCAATCAAGAAAAAAAAATATTTTTGTTAGAACATTTTTCGTCAGTAAATTTTTGTTTGTATTTACTACGGTCACACCCCCATTTACAAATTAAAGTGAATTCTTTCAGATTTTCTGCAGCGAGTCTCTCAATGATTTCTGATCGTGTGGATAAAATTCTTTGAGACGTATAGTCTAAAAATGCTTGTACAGTAAACGAAGCTTCCATTTCCGTCACAGTCATAGCAGATTTTTCCGGATAACAGCTCTTTTTCGACTCAAGAACCTTATCGTAAGACGGATATAGACAACAATTTTTTTTTGTAAACTTACTCCGCGCATCCCTTTGTACTGCTTTTTTGAAAGATTATTTTCAATAAGTAGTGACAATGCTTCGTCTCCAGACAAAGTTTCTGCTCGAGCATGTTTTAGAGCGTTCCTGTATTTAGATGGTTTTGTTGGTGCACCGCTTAAAATATCTTTTACAACATTTGCGGCATCTAGTTGTCCTGTGGCTCGAAGAGTCATCTGGGTTGCATAAACA
Source organism: Belonocnema kinseyi (assembly GCF_010883055.1). Lineage (NCBI taxonomy): Eukaryota > Metazoa > Arthropoda > Insecta > Hymenoptera > Cynipidae > Belonocnema > Belonocnema kinseyi. The sequence goes on along the minus strand of NC_046657.1, from coordinate 139,720,018 downwards.
AGTTCTTCGCAAGTGTTTTGAGTTCAAAGATGTTCAGTTTTCCTACGCTTTGTCCTTTCAGCGCTGTCAGAAAAAACTAACCGGAGGACGACCTGGGCCAGTATTTTCTTGAGACTCCCGAAAATTTCCATGGGAATCATTGAGGGTTACGAATTTTTCCAACCAATCTTTATTATTTTTTAAAAATTTCCCTTCTTTCCGGGAAACTCTTAGCCATCTTGTTCGAAAATTGTGTACCAATTTCGACACGATTTGTCTTTTTTCATTTGTCAACTTAAAATTGAAGTTAAGTTTTTTCGACAATTTTAACTCAATAATTGAGTAAATGTTGTTGGCATCGTCGTGTAAGTGTTTTTTTAAAAGATTGAAAAGTTCTCCTCGGGTGTAGTCTAGAGGGTTTTTTTTTGTTTATCCATTGTGATTTCTGAAAACAGAATTTTCAGACTTATCAACTAATTAAGAATGTTGCGGAATTTATTATGAAGATCTCAATTAAAAAATCCGACATCCAAAAAAAAAAAAAGAATTTTTCCGTCGACAGATGCCCCAATAATGCATTTGTTTATTGAAGTTGTTTCAAAAATCATAAGAATAATCAACAAATTGTGAATTTTGCTAAAGTTATCATAAAGTTCCTAATTAAAAAATTGAAATAAAAAAAAAAATTTGGATCGAAAAATCCCTGATGAATGCATTTGTTTACTTAGCTTGTTTATAATATTGACAGTCATAATCTCAAGAAGAAATTTATTCATCATAATATTGTTTTTTATCCAAATTTCTTGTAATATAACTTTAAAAACGTAACATTATAGAAAATCGTAGAGAAATTTTTTAACAAATAATTTGTTTATAAGAATTTGTTTATATAAATTATATATTTATAAATCGGTCAATATTTTTAAGCCGTAGACAATTGATTACAGCTTACTTTACATAGTTTTCCACAAAATTATTATATATTTATAGAAATGTGTTAATGAGATAGAATTTTCCGAGTTATCGATTTAAATTATACATACTTTTACTTAATGAATCCACCTTACTGCATTGAAAATCGCCAAATCAAAGAGATTTTGTGAACATTTTCACTGAGAGGCACTTAATCACTTGTTTTATTTTTTACCGCAGCGCGAGAATAGGTTAAGTTTGCATTAAAATATAACATTATTATAAGGCAATGAGCTCCATCTGCTATCTCAAATGAAACTTGTTAAGGCTTTGATGAGACGATATATGACATTTTATGACAAAGTTTTCATTTAACGCTTAATTTTTGAATAAATAGGACCAATAGATATGATTTTTACGTAAATTTATTTCAAAATTGTTGATCGTGAACACTTAATTAGTAATGAAACTGAAGCTCCTAAAACCTTAATGTAAGCTTGCGAAATAAAACTTTTTTGTACATAAATACTACGTGTAGTCTGTTCTTAGTCCTTGCTGTAGCGTTTTCAAATACTTAAACAGACAAAAATAGATAGTATACTATTTATATGGATTTCTTATCATTTATAATATGTCAAAATTACCGTGAACTTTTTTCCGTAGCGTATTCTTAGGAATTGAAATGTCTCTCGCCTGAGTTCTTGGAGAATTTTTTTGGCCTTTTTGGCAAAGATTTTTTTAATTTGTACCAAATGATAAATTTCCCATGAAACAACTCTTGCACGCTGTGCCAGTGGCGCATTCGGAACAACTCAAAAAGTTGAATAAAACAATGGTGGAATTATCTTTTAACCATGTATATTGATGTACTTTGATGATGCCAACAAAAGTAAGAATTTCGGATGGAAGTTCTTCATCAAAATTTTCGTTATCGTCTCTTGTCATCGTATTGAGATATTTATTTTGCACACGGAGGCGAAGAGTTTCGACCAAGGATTTAAAATCGGGGATGTCGTGTCCATATTTAATTTAATCATTAGCTTGTTCTTTTAAACTTCCGACAATTCCATCTGCTGGGCCTTTTCCATGCCCTGCTTCGGTAAAATTGAATGAAATTGCTGATAACACAGGCCAGCAAATAATGGGGTCATGCCAGTTGTTTAAAAGTGGGGGTCATTTCCGGAATCATTTTTTACGTAGAATCCGAATCCGGGGTCAGAATTGGCCCAGAACGTCAGGATTTTAATATATTTGAGGTTATGTTCCCAAAAATGGCGTTTTTGGCTACTTTGAGATTATGTACAGAAGACACGAAATTTGTTGGTATTTTTTCCTTAGTTTTATTATATAGTACTGCGCTTTCTCTTTAACTTGTGAGTAGCAGAGTTTAATTATCATTTATCTTTACCAAGTTACGCTAATTTGAAATTACGAGATATGTCCCATTATGTCTTCAGCTTTGGCTTTAAATACTTTGAGGTAGACATTTTCTACCTACAAACACCCTCAAATACACATTTTCAAGAGAAAACACCTTCGGGAATGACCTCCTACTTTCCAACAACAAAACCATGTTGGCCTGTGTAATTGAGGATAACAATGAGGCAAATACTGTGTGATGAGATTGAACAATTTGCCATTTCAGTATTGTGTTGTTGGTCCATCACTAATAAAATTAACAGTTTATAATGCGAGCAACTTTGGAAAATGGAAATCAAAATTTTTTTCAATGTGAGCTATAATTGTGGGTCCGGATGCAATAAGGGCACATAAAATTTTTTCGTGCGAAAACGAAGTCCCCTGGAGGCTTTAGAAAAAATTTTCGAATTCTAATTTTCAAAAGATATATATGGATGTAAAATTTGATTGCGCATCTTTTTTTCTTAAGACAAAAAGTTGTAACTTTTTTAGTTTAAAAATTAAAGCCAAAAA
>NC_046657.1:139711094-139717095 GCF_010883055.1 Belonocnema kinseyi | reverse complement strand
AATTAAAATTCGAAAATTTTTTCTAAAGCCTCCAGGGGACTTCGTTTTCGCACGAAAAAATTTTATGTGCCCTTATTGCATCCGGACCCACAATTGATGCCGGATCGTGTCTGAGTGACTCTGACAACGTGTTGAATCTCTTTCTGTCAATTGACTCACTGTTTTTATTTCTCTGGATTCTCTTCTTTTCTTAATCTTTTCTCTTTCATTTTAAAGATAAAGATCGTATAAGTCTGGATTCTCCTTGATTTCACGTCTTCTTTCTCGTTCTGATTCCCTTTTCTTCTCGAGACGTTTTTCTCGTTTTCTTTGGTTTTCTATTTTACTTGCATTTTGACCCGACTAATTGTGCTAAAAAATGTTGAAAATTTGTAAAAGCATTGCAAAAACCTACAACGATTTGAAAATACCAAAGTTCAGGAATCGCATCTCCTCCAATTTGTCAATAAATATGCGTTTGATGATACGAAATTCTTCGCGGCTATATATTTTTTATAATCATGTACAATATTATTTCATTACATCGTAACAATTAGTTTTACAGAACAACTTCACATCACTGCACATCTTCCCTTGAAGTTAAAAACTTGCCACGGTTGTGATATTTTACGCGTGCTACGGTTCTGACATTTTCACAATTGATTGCACATTACAAAAAGCCATTTTCACTTGAAAGGTTTTCCGAAAATATTTAGGGTTATGATAGTAAACTTCTTGAAAAAATATTCCGATGCACGACAAATAATACACCAGTTAGAAGATGCAAGTGCTACGGTCGTGACATACGTTTTTTATACATACCTGTATTTGATATATGAAGGTTCATAAAATATACGCTAATTTTTTTGAGGATTCAATCTCAATGCGAAAACGAACTAGATCACCTGCTGATCGAAATTGACGCATGCGTAGCGCAAGCTAGTCTGCTAAACAGCAGCACCATCAAAAAAATTTGAAATATATTATTTCATTTGAAATCAGCCCCATGCATCGCCCCCACTTTTCTGTTTTCTTACGATCCGGAGGGGAATTGTCGGTTAAACTAATCCAACAGATGGCGCCACAAAAAGTAGGTCTGTCTTTTATATTGAATTGCATTAAGAAAGTGAGAAAGTGCGGAGATCGAGTGTAAAGGAAGAAGGGTGAGTGAAGGCAAAGGTGTGAAGGGTGAAAGTGAGTGGATTAAAGTGAAAATTTGGAGCGTGTGAAGTTTTTGAGGTTAGGAGTGAAAAAATAGTTGCTTTGTCAGGGGGGCAAGAGGTAGGAAATAAAGGCGCGAAACGTCACGGAGCTTTGGGTAAGGTAGGATGCCGACGACGCAAAGTCCACAAACTGGCGCCAGAGGGCAACAGTTACTGGACGATCGCACAGAGCAGAAAACCGTAGTGGCTGCAACGGCTGACGTTGCTGAAAGCATTGAAAGTGGGGGGATGGGTGACGTTGATCGCAGTGACAGCAGCGGTGATGAAAGTGCTGAGAAGTCGACCCGAGTGGGCAGGGTCGCGGACTCAGATACGGGCAAGAAACGGGGAAGGCCCTCAAATTTACAGCGCCTTAACAAGCTAGGCAACGCGGGTTCGAACGGAAGTCTGGACGAATGGCAAAAAAGGCAAGCGCGACTAGCAGTGAAGGGGAGGAAAAAAGGAAAAAATATGGCTGGGGAAGATAAGGTAGAAAGGGACCAGCAGAACAAGAGAGTTAGAATTAAAAGGAAAACACCAGAGAGAGAGGGGGGAAGGGGGGATGTTTAAAAAATTGGAAGCTCTCATTAAAGGGTTTAGAGAGGAAACAAGAAAGAGATTAGATGACATGAATAGGGATATGAATAGGCAGGGAAACTATGTAAGGGGGGAACTGAAAAAGGTCAGAGAAAAATGGGAAGGATGGGATAAACGTTGGAAGGAGGACCAAGACAAGGTTTGGGGTAAGCTAGGAAGCATTGAGAACAGACAGCGAGAGGTTGACGAACAGAGATCTAGAGAAATAAAAAAGTTGGAAGAGCGGGTATTCAGTCTAGAAATTAGTAATGAGCATATTGGGGAAAACAGAAAATGAGGAAATAGTTCAAGGGAATGAAAAGAACGTCCGAAGTGAGTATGAAAGATAGAAGAAAAGACTCAGTCACATCGAAAGAAGATTAGAAGGGGGAGAAAGGGAAAAGAGGAAAAATAACATAGTAGTCAAGAGATTAAAAGTGGAGAGTGAAACAGAAGAAGTGGAAATAATAAGTCTTTTTCGAGATATTAGAGTGCAGGTAAGGGTAGAAGGAGTCAAGAGAATAGGAGGGACAAAGGAAGGAAAAGAAGGAATGTTTCTAGTAAAAGTGGAGAGTGAGGAGGAAAAAAAGAAAATTATGGAGAGAAAAAAATTATTGAGAGGAAGAAATGAAAGAATTGAAGAAGATCTGACATGCACGGAGAGGAAAAGGTGACAACAAATAGAGCAGAGGGGCGAAAAAGAGTCTAGAAATAAATCAGAGGGGTTTCCAAACGGCAAAGGGGAAACAAAGTGATGAGGAAAGAAGAGGGGGGGGGGTAAGAGAGAAACGTGAAAATAGCTTTCTGGAATGTGTCGGGTTTGAAGAACATGAATAAAGGATTTTAGAAGGAGTTAGAAAAGTGGGATTTGATTATGTTGAGTGAAACTTGGGCAGATGAGAAGGACTGGAAGGGAATAAAAAAGCTGTCACCGAAAGGTTATGTGTGGACAATGCAAGAAGCAAGAAAGGAACACGTTAAAGGGAGAGGGATGGGCAGCATGGTGTCAGGGGTGAAAAAAGAATTAACAGTAAAAGGGAGAAAAAATGGGAACATGGAGGAAAAGGATGGAACAATGATTAGAAAAATTATAATTGGGAAAGCAGAAATAGCAGTGGTGTGTGTATACAGAAGAAGAGGGGAAGAGGAAGGCTGGAGAGTAATAAGGAGATGGAAGGAGGAAAAGAAGGAAGAATTGGTTTTAATGGGAGGGAACTTAAATGCGTGGACTGGCGAACAAGGGTTAAGGTTATGGGATGAAGAAAAGGAGGCATTTATAAGGAACTCCAAACATAGAGAGACGGACAGGGAGGGAGTGAAGTTACTAGACATGATAGGACAAAACAGGATGCTTTATATGCAATGGCAATATGGAAGGAGATGAGGAAGGGGAGATCACATTCATATGAAAGGGAGCAACAGTAATACACAACATCTTGGCTGAAGAAAGAACGCAGCATATGATAGGGAGTATGAAAGTAGGGAATGAGATAGGGTCCGAGCACTTCCCGGTCATAGCCAGACTAAGAAGAGGCGTCAGTAAGCGCGGCAGAGGGAGAAAGGAAAAAGGGTGCGAACGAAACACGAAAATGGAAATCTGGAGGGTAAATAAATTAAAAGAGTTTCAACAAAAGATGGAAAAGGAGAAGGTTAGGTATGAAAAAGAGGAGGGAATAAACTCGTTAATTGAAAGGTTGAAGGGGTCCATTGAAAAGGTAAAGAATGAGCTGGGTACTAATGAATAAAGAGTAGGGGGAAAGAGAGGCTGGTGAGACGAGGAATGCTGGGAGAGTAAAGAGAGAATAAAAAAGTGTGTGAGCAAATGGAGAAGAGGGGAAATGGAAAAGGGGGAGTATAACTGAAGGAAAGAAGAACATGAGAAGATGCTGGAAATAAAAAGACAGACGGGAAAGGAAGAATATAAAGCAGAGGTAGAAAAAGCGATCAAAGAAGCTAGGGTGTGGCATTTCATAAATAGGGATAGAGGGGAAAGGAAGGGCGCTAACTAAGAAATAGAAATGGTGGAATAGTGGAATGGACGAATTATTCTAAGGGTCTATTAGGGGGAGAGCAAAATAAGATCAAAGGGGAAAAATGTAGGACAGTCCAAGGAGAAATGGAGGAAGGGAACGAGATAACAAGAGAAGAAGTCGATGAGGACATAATTAGGTTAAAACGAAATAAGGCGACGGGAGAAGATGGGATGGAGAACGAAGCGATGAAGTCTGTAGGAGAAGGGATTAGGGATGGGATGTGGAAGATCTGCAAAAAGGTGTGGAAAGGGGAAGGTTGGCTGGAAGAGTGGACGACGGGACTGGTGGTACCGCTTGTTAAGAAAGCGGCAGGAAAGAAGGTAGAGGAATACAGAGGGATCACTCTCATGTCAGTCGGCTATAAAATATATGCAGAAATCTAAAGAAATTAGTTGGAGAGTCAGGTGGAACAAAAAGAAAGTATGCTACATAATCAGACGGGATTGAGAAAAGGAATGGGAACTATAGACAACATCTAAGTACTTAACTATTTAGTTAACAGAAATTTGGAGAGAAAGAAAGGGAGACTAGTTGCTTTGTTCGTAGATTTCAAAGCAGACTTTGACTCAGTGAATAGAAAAGTACTATGGAAGGCAATGAAAGAGAGGGGTTTAGAGGAAAAGTTAGTGGAGAGGATGAAGGAAATTTTTACTGAAACCAGGATTAGGGTGAAAATAGGAAAGAAAAAAGGGCAGGTATTCTGGACAAGCCGAGGTCAAAGCAAGGGTGCCCTTTGAATCCGTTACTATTTAGTATCCTTTTGGCAGAAGCTAAAGGAGAAAGGGAAAGGAGGAACGGTTTTGGGTAATAGCAAACTATACTCTCTAGCATACGCGGCGATGTAGTTCTATTAGCAGATGATGAGAAGGGGATAAACCTAATGATGAGAATCTTCGATGAGTATGTGGGAACAAAAGAGCTGACGGTGAACGTAGATAAGACAAAGGTGATGTATTTCAGAAATAGAAAGAGCAAAATAAATTACGTTTGGAAGATGAACGGACAAAAAGTGGAAAATGTGGAGGAGTTCTGTTACCTAGGTTTTTGGTTTAAGGCAGAAGGGGGAAACGAGCTGCAGGTGAGGAAAAGAATTGAATGTGCGAGTAAATTAATGGGCCAAGTATACGGTATAGTAGAGAGAAGGTTCAAGAAGATTGAAGAATGAGAGTCTGGTTGTTTGATGCGTTAGTGAGGGTGGTGTTTTGTTATGGTGTGGAGATCTGGCGATGGAAGGAACATAGAAGAGTAGAGAGCATATATGAGCGATTTCTGAGGTGGGTAATGGGGGTTAGCTGGAGTTGCCCAGGGTATATGTTAAAAGGAGAGTTAGGAAGAGAAAATATGGTTACTAGACAAATTAAGAGAGCCTAGAGGTTTGAAGAGAAGCTAAAAAGGTAAGAGGAAAGTAGACTTGTACAAGCATGTTTTGGCGAAATTCGTAAAATGAAGCGAGAGGTAATGTGGGAAGTTCAAAATGGGAGGAAGAAAGGAGAAAAATGAGAAGAGTGTGTAATATTCGAGAAGTGGTTATGGAATGGCAGGGCATAGAGTTAGAGCTATCAGTTAAACAAGGAGAAGAGAGATGGACAAAGATTATAGATTCGAGGTACAATAGACGGAATATGATGGTCAAAGGGTAGACGGAACCAGAATATCTGCAAAAAATAAAAAAGGAAGAAAAATGGAGTAGGGTTGTACGGTTCAGAATGGGAGAAGGAGTGAGAGCATGCAGATATTGGATGAATGAAGAGGAGAATTTATGCAAAGTATGTGGATACGAAATGGAGTCATGGGCACATGTATTAGAGAGATGTACAGGAGAGGAAGAGGCACAGTTGAGTGCGAATGAGTGTGTAAGATGGATCTAGGATGGTAGTGGATAGGAAGTGATGTGGATGAAGAAATTGGATGAAGTGAGGGAATGCAAAGGAGTAGGGCAGGGCCAACAGGTGATCCTGAAAAGAGACAGTAAAAAACGAAAACTGATTTCAATATCGTGGAAAATGCATTTATTTATGGTATGAGGAAACGGAAGCCCTGGAAGCTCGCTCATTTTAAGAATTAATATCACTAATGTTACTATTGTTTATCCTACGTAATGCGAAAGAGTAGAATATAAGTAGTAGTGAAGTTAGACTAAGGATGGAATTGTAAATATATGTACAGGGAGCGGAGGCCCTCGAACCTGTAAAAGGGAGAGATTAAATACAT
>NC_046657.1:139708847-139710994 GCF_010883055.1 Belonocnema kinseyi | reverse complement strand
ATAATACGAACTATATTTTCGTAGAAAATATGTAGTTTAATATAAATAAAATTTAATTTCGAGATACATTTTGAAAGGAGTTCGAACTTTATATTTTTGTGATAATAATAGTAAGAGTAATTTTAATTAAAATGTTTGAGGGAATAATTTGGTAAAATGTCAATGAAAAAACTAATAAATGAGAAAATGGATTTAATATTTTTTAATATAATGTATATATTTATTTAAATTAAACCGAACATCATATATACATTTATATAGTGCAGTAATTTATTTGTTGCTTAATCTTGAAAGATTTTTTCTCGCTGCATTCAACCCCTAATAATTTTCTTAATAATTTTCAACTTAAAGGAGATTTTGAATTAAATAGTTAATTATATTATTGCCAACCTTATTTCTACAATGAACAGACTATAAACTATTAAACTATAAACAAACGTATAGTACTCATGACGCCCAGTAGGAGGAAATTCCAATTATTCGTTCAGCTTGACGCTCCGAACTTTTGTCTTCTCTATTTGATTATTAATAATTTTTCTACTCAAAGTATGGAAAAACTGAAATTTTGTACGTAACAATTTTTTACGCTTTAATAACTGATTAGAAAAACTTTATATTGTCTTAAATTAATTTTTAGGGACTCATAAAATATAAATAGTAATTTGTTTATCATTCCATTTATTTGTTGCAAATAAATTTGATAAACAAATTAACAAATAGTCTTATTATCGGTCAAATTTTTTGTTGCTAAAAGTTCTTCACGTTAATGTAGGAATGACATGTAATAACAAAAATAATGTAAAAGTTTATAATAACTATTGTTATAAACAATTCTTGTGGCAAAATATAAGAATTTGAGATTTTAAAAATTATTATTTCCTTGAAGCGCCAGAAAGACTGCAGGTATTTCTTAAAACAATAAATATGTAATAATATTTGATTAAATATAACAATTAAAATTGTTGTAAACACATTTGGTATACAAATTCAAAATTTTGGTCCTTTCACATAGAAATTTTTTTCTACACTAGAAATGATTGTAGCTGTTAGAAGAATAACTGCCAGTCACAAAAATATTTGAGAAGTTAACAATTACCATTGTTAAAAATAATTCTCGTGACAAAATATTCAAATGTAAGGTTTTATCAAAATTTTTCTTTTCTTTAATCGCCACAATGGTTACGGATATGCCTAAAAAAATGTATCTTTGATCATATTTAGTGAAATAGAACAACTTTCATGTTTATAATCAATTTACATACAAAATTTCCCAATGTTGGCAGTTTCACTTGCACAAAGTCGAGTTTTCAATCTGAATAGATTGAAAAGGAATCAGAAGACTGGATGCTAAGATTCACTCAATACAAAATATTATGACAACAATCCACCGACTTGGCCATCAAAGAAAATTTAAATTTGATAAAACCTTGAGTTTGAATATTTCGCCACAAGAAGTGTTAATAACAGTGGTTATTGTTAACTTTACTAATATTTTTGTGACTAGCAGTCATTCGCCCAATAGCTTAAAACATTTCCAACACGAAAAAAAAAGTCTATGCGAAAGGGCTAACATTTTAAATTTGTGTATATAATTTGTTTACAAACATTTAAATTGTTATATTTTATAAAATATTATTAAATATTTATTATTTTAAGGAATACCTGAAGTTGTTCTAGCCATTAAAGGAAATTATAATTTGGAAAATCTCACATTCTAATATTTTGCCACAAAAATTGTTTATCACAGTGGTTATTATCAAATTTTAATTATTTTTATTATTAAATGTCATTCCTACATTAATGGGAAGCACTTTTAGCAACAAACAAAATTTCACCGATAATAAGACTTTGTTCATATTTTGACTGGAAAAATTATTAATAAAAAAATAGAGGAGACAAAAGTTCTGAGAGTCAAAATCTATACAATTTAATGATCTTCAATTTAAAAGAGAACAATTCAAAATCGCAACAAAATTGAAGGCTCTGGACATTTTTTAACGAAAAAAGTTCATTTCCTCCAACCGTGCGTCATGAGTACAGTACGTTTGTTTATAGATTTTATTAGCTTATAGTCTGTTTATTTTAGAAATGAGGTTTGCAATAATATAATTAACTGTATAAATGTATATATGATATGTGGCTCAATC
>NC_046657.1:139706822-139708747 GCF_010883055.1 Belonocnema kinseyi | reverse complement strand
TTAAATACATTTCCTCATTTATCATTCGTGTCATTGACTTTTCACCAAACGATGTACTCAAACATTTTAATTACCATTACCACCACTTTTAAAAAATATTTCCTCCAAAACTTGAAATTGTTAAGAGTTCAAAGGTACAAAGATTCTTTACTTTGTAACTTAAGTTGCAGTCTCATATATTTCTATTATTATTATATTTATATTGGATATAAGTAATATATTTTTTATTAATTCTTCTGATCATGTATATGTTTTAAATATTTTTGTCATTGAGGTCTTAAATATTATTAATTTTTTCATTAGCTACATTAACAATTTCAACAATAAATAATTTTGTTTAACTAGAACAAATAATAAAATCAATAATATCAGCAAAATAAATAATAGAAATATGAAGTTCGAACAGCTTTCAAAATTATTAAACTACATATTTTGATGAATTTTTCTTTTTTGAAATAATTGATGATAGTTACTCTTATTTTTTCATATATATTTTTTTGATTATTTGTAAAGAGCATCAAGTTTTTAATTATTTTTGTATTCTCTTGATGCAATTCAATGAAAAAGACAGACCTACTTTTTGCACCGCCATCTGTTGGATTACTTGACCGACATTTCCCCTCCGGATAGTAAGAAAACTACTACCCAATACACATACACGGTCGAGGCAGGGGGCTTTTTGAAATTGATGTACACTTTTTAAAGTCAAGTTACAAATTCAAAACAAAGGTGCAAACATCGAACAAACTTGGAATATTGCACATATACTTAAGTATTTCACATGAATATAACTCATTTCCTCTAACATTTAAGATTTATGTCGTCACTAAATAAAATGCTTTTAAAGGTGCGGCAGGTGACATTCCACGGTTGTGACATTTCTAGTGCATCGTGAACTTAAATTTCATAAATATGATTATCTAATGAAACATCATTGAAACTGTGCTGACAGCCAAAGTAACTACCAATGGTGAGTCGACACCCGGGTGCATCAGTTCAAGCATCAGATGATTTAGAGCGTATTCTACAAGAACTTTTTCTAAATTTCAATTGTTCCAACAGCCGAAACAACTAAAAATGAGTGAGTCGACGATCCGGGCACAACGGATCGAGCACCTGGTAGTATAAAACGTATTCAACGGGAACTTTTTAAAAATTTAAACTTTGCGAATAACGAAAACAACTCCGAATGGTGAGTCAACGACCCCCGTGAACCGGATCGAGAACCAGGTAGTTTTTCACATATTCTACGAGAACTTTTTCAAAATTTATGTTTTAGGAATAACGAAAACAATTCCAAATGATGAGTTGACGACCAGGTTACGAAGGGTGGAGCACCAGGTAATTTAGCATGTATTCTACAAGAACTTTTTCAAAATTTAAACTTTGTGAATAATAAAAGAAAACTGCAAATGGTGAGTCGACGAACCCCGTGCACCGGGTCTCGTACCAGGTAGTTCAGCACGTATTCTACGAGACTTTTTTAAAAATTTAAGTTGTATTAAGAGACAAAATACCTAAAAATTGTCTGTCGCCGATCCGGAAATAATAGATCGAGCAACAGGTAGTATAATACATATTCTACGAGAATTAAAAAAACGTAAATGTTGTGAATAACGAAAACAACTCCAAGTGATGAGTTGAAAATCCGGATGCACCGAGTCGGGCACCACGTAGCTTAGCATGTATTTTACAACAACTTTTTCAAAATTTATATTTTTCTAACAGACAAAAAAGCCTTCAATAGTACGTTGAAGATCCTTGTGAACCCAATCGCGCAGGGGCCCGTTCATTTTTCAGAACGGATAAAATTTAAGAAAGGAAAAATTTCAGAATGGGTTATAATACATAATGGTAAAACTTAGGAATACCAAAAATTCGGAAAAAGGAATAAATCAGAAATCCAAAACTCTGAATAGTATTTA
>NC_046657.1:139675867-139706722 GCF_010883055.1 Belonocnema kinseyi | reverse complement strand
AAATAATTATTTTCTATCATTATATCATTTAAAAACAATTTTTAACGTACAACATAAATTTATTATATGATATTTAAATTCACTGCGATAAGCATTTGTTTGATACCATAAATAAATAATTATACACCTGCTAATAGGTATATTTAGTAATAGTTCCGAATTTTTCTACTTTCCGAATTTTTCCTCTCCGTATATTTACATATTCCTAATTTTTCATCCTACTAATTTTAACGCTTCTGAATTTTCACCCATTCCGCTTCTTTAGTTTCCGAAGAAATACCTTTCAGAGTTTTGAATTTCCTACTTATTGCTCTTTCCTACTTTTTGCTATTCCTAAGTTTTACCATTATGTATTATAACCCATTCTGAAATTTTATCTTTCTTAATTTTCACCGTTCCGAAAAATGAACGGCCCCCATCGCGCACCAGGTACCTCAGCACGTATCATAAAAAAACTATTTTAAAATTAAAGTTTTTGCAACAAACAAATGAACTTCCGTTTCAACCTGATCGCGTACAAGGTGGCTTACCACGTATTATACAAAAACTAAACAAAATTTCAATTATTCCAGCGTCTAAAATAACTTCTAATAGTAAGCCGACGATCTATACGGACCAGATTGCACACAAGGTAGCTTAGACCGTATTTATTAAAAACATTTTTAAAACTTAAATTGTTTCAACAGAGAAAATAATTACCTGATTTTCGACCCTGTGCACTTTGATCGTCGTAACACAATTTTTAGTTATTTTTTACGTTAAAACAATTTAAATTTTGATTAAGTTTTCGTAGAATACGTGCTAAACTACCTGGTGCGCTCCTCGGTGCACTGGTTTCTCGAGTTACCATTGGTAGTTATTTTCACAGTACGCACAATTTAATTTTTTTTTAGTTCTCGTAGAATACGTGCTAAATTACCTTGTGCACGACCCGTTGCATCAGGATTGTCGACAAATAATTTTTAGTTATTTTGGGTGTTTCAACAATATGAATTTTGCAAAATTTCATGTTGAATATGTGCTGAACTACCTGGTGTGCGACACGGTGCACCGTGGTGGTCGACTCCCCATTTGGAATTATTTTCGTTATTCACCATATTTAAATCTTTGGAAACTACTCGTAGAATACGTATTAAACTACCTGGTGCTCCACCTGGTGCACCAGGATATTCGACTCACAATGTTTAATTATTTTAGCTGTTGGAACATTTTGAATTTTGAAAAAGTCTTCTTAGAATACGTTATGTTGGCAATTGAAACATTTTAAATTTATCAAAAGTTCTCGTACAATACGTTTTAAACTACCTAGTGCACGATCCGTTGGAATTGTTTTGGTTATTAACAATTTTTAAATTTTTAAAACGTTCTCGTAGAATGCGTATTATACTCCCTGGTGCTCGATCCGGTTTACCCGGATAGTCAACTCACAATTTTTTAGTTGTTTTGGTTGTTAGAACAATTTAAATTTTACTAAAGTTTTCGTCGAATACGTGCTAAGCAACCTGGTGCGTCATCTGGTGCACCAGTGTCGTGGACTTACCGTTTGAAGTTCTTTCGTTATTCACAAAATTTATATTTTTAAAAAGTTTTCGTAGAATATGTGTTTAACTACCTATTGCGCGACCCAATGCACCGGGGTCGTCGAATCACCATTTTAAATTGTTTTGGTTATTCACAAAATTTAAATTATTAAAAAGTTCTCGTAGAATACGCGTTATACTACCTGGTGCTCCATCCAGTGTACTCGGATCGTCGAGACACTATTTTGAGTCATTTTCGCTATTGTAAAAATTTAAATTTTGAAAAAGTTCTCATAGAATACGAACATTTTTAATTTTTAAAAAGTTCTCGCAGAATACGTGCTAAGCTACCTGGTGCTTGATTTGGTGCACCAGTGCCGTCGACTTACGATTTAAAGTTGTTTTCGTTATTCACAAATTTTATAGTTTGAAAGAGTTTTCGTTACCTGGCAACCTGGTTACCTGTCTACCTAGTTACCTGGTGCGCGAACCGGTGCTCCGGGGTCGTCGATTCACCAATTGGAATTGTTTTGGTTATTCACAAAATTTAAATGTTTAAAAGGTTCTCGTCGAATACGTTATTTTGGCTGCTGGAACATTTTGAATTTTTGAAAAGTTCTCGTAGAATAAGTGCTAAGCTACCGGGTGCTTGATCTGGTGCACCATGCTCGTCGCCTCACCATTTGATATTGATTTCGTTATTCACAACATTTAAATTTTGAGAAAGTTTTCGTAGAATACATATTATACTACCTGGTGCTTGATTCGGAGCACCTGGATCGTCGAGACACAATTTTTAGTTATTTTGGTTGTTGGAACACTTTAAGTTTTGAAGAAGTTCTTGTAGAATACGTGCTAAGCTACCTGGTGCATGATCTAGTGCAGCGAGGTCGTTGCCTCACCATTTGATAATGTTTTCGTTATTAACAATCTTTAAATTTTTAAAAAGTTCTCGTAGAATACGTATTATACTACCTGGTGCTCGATTCCCTGTACTCGGATCGTCGACTTACAATTTTTTAGTTTTTTTGGTTGTTAGAGCAATTAAAATTTTTCATAGTTCTCGTAGAATACGTGCTAAGCTACCTGATGCGTGATCTGGTGCACCAATGCCGTCGACTTACCATTTGAAGATGTTTTTGTTATTCACAAAATTGATATTTTGGAAAAGTTCTTGTAGAATACGTGCTAAGCTGCCTGGTGCTTGATCTGGTGCACCGGGATCGTCTGCGTACCATTTGATTTTGTTTTCGTTATTTACGAAATTTAAATTTTTTAAAGTTTTCGTTGAATGCGTATTATACAACCTGGTGCTCGATCCAGTGTACTCGGTTCGTCGACACGCAATTTTCAGTTATTTTCGCTATTGTAAACATTTAAATGTCGAAAAGGTTCTCGTAGAATACGTGCTAAACTATCTGGTGCGCAATCTAGTGCGCCAGGATATTCGACTCACAATTTTTAGTTATTTTGGCTGTTTGAACATTTTGAATTTTGAAAAAGGTCTCGTAGAATATGTCACAAGCTACCTGGTGCGCGACTCGGTTCACCTGGGTCGTCGACTCACCATTGGTAGTTATTATGGCCGTTGTTGATCCATGGGTTACCCATTGAAACTTTTCCACGCGGGTATATAGTTAAAATACTCAAAGGACACAAAACTGAGAGTTTATGGAGAATCACCCATATGTTTTAAAGTGATTTTGTGGATCAATGTATCAATAAAAAAATCTCTGGTGCTTTATCCCGTATAAAATATCGATTTTCCTGTTAAATATATAAGGGATGATTAAATGACCCTGACGATAAATACTAATGCAAATCCTTTTAAAAATGCTTCCTATGTAAGTTTTAATGTGATTTTCATGATCAATGTATTAATAAAAATGTCTTTGGTACTTGATCCCGTTGAAAATATAGATTTTTCTTTGTTTTAATAATGAAGGGATGCTTAAAATACCCTGAAAATAAATTATAATGCAAGTCTTCCTGAAGGACACTTCTCATACCTATGTATGTTTTAAAGTGATATTGCAGGCCTGATCTTTGGTGATTCATTCCTTGCGAAAAGTTAATTTCTCTGCTTCTCTAAATAAAGGATGTTTAAGCAACCCTTTAGAAAAATTTAAACACATCCTTGTCGTATACACCTTCCCTATTTGGTGGCACGCCAGTTGGCCCGCGGACAATTGATCCGCGACAATTAATCCGCGACAATTGGTCCGCGCGACAATTGATCTGTTGACAATTGATCCGTTGACAATTGATCCGTAAGCATTCCATATCTTGATATCTGAGTTAAATGAAGTACGTCGGTTTATTGTTATAGTTTGTTGGTTTTTTTTTCAATTGCTGTGTTATTAACGTTCTGAGTTTCATCTGATCGTTATTATTTATATATTTTATGAAAAAGGATTCTCTTTAAATGAACTTACGAGGATTGTGGCATGTTTTTAATTTAAAAAGTTTGGAGCATTTCCTCATAACAATCATTGTTACCAATGTCGAAGTATTACATACAACTTAAGTGGAATATTCCCCGTCCCCTTTCCAGATTCCAAGTATTTTCGCGGATGAATTATCGCGGATCAATTGTCGCGGATCAATTGTCCACGGATCAATTGTCGCGCGAATCAATCGTCGCGGATCAATTGTCTACGGGCTAGTTGTCGTGTAGCCTCCCTATTTACTTGAAAATGATTACTATCCTCATAGATTAATCAGAAAACTTTTTGTGATTTTTGTCATCAGGAAATGTCGATATTCCGGATTAAATGTTCAAGGGATAATAAAACAACCCTTGCAGTAAATGCAGATATATAATATTTGTGCTATAAACACTTCCTCTACTTATTTGAAAGTGATTTCATACCCTAGCAGTTGAATAAAAAATCTTTAGTACCTTTAGTTACTAAAAACTGATGATTTCCATACTTGGGTGTTTAAAGTATGAAAACACCTCCATGACATGCTGCATACCCAAAATCCGGTAATATTTCTAGATCTTGGATATGAAGCTTTTGTTTTAGAAAGAATGATGGTCAAAATGTGAAACTTTTAGAAAAATCTAACAGAGAGTTTAGGAGGAAAAAACGTTTACTAAATGAGCATTTTTATATTAAAATAAATGTAAAAATTTGACAATTTTTTGTTGAAAAACTTAAAGCCATTTACTGGACATTTGGTGCGGAGTTCTTTTGTCTTTCAATTTTTTCATAGCTTGTTCAATTGGATTTTTTTACGACAAAAAGGAAAAATACGCGTTCCATAAAAAATAGGCCTTAAGAAATGTATAGATCTTTTTTAGGTGTACAAATTTTTGAATTATTTTTTGTCGTACCTTTCGTCTTTTTCCTAAATATTACTTTTTTATTATTACCGTTATTTTTTACGATTTGATCAAAAATTACACACCCTATCTAAATATTATCATTAAACAATTTGCAGCTATTTTTGGGTAAACTGCTGTTGTATACAAATTTTTTCGTGATTTTTATCGTTTGTCAAAATATTTAATTTTCTTTATATTTTTAATGTGCTTTTTTTTACAAAAAAAAACAAGTCTGCGCCTCTTACCAAAAAGTGATTAGTCACAAATTTGTAGATATTTTTGGACGCACATTGTTGGTCTATTCATCTTTTTGCGGATCTCGAATAAATACACCGCAAAAATGGAATTTTTGTTTTTTAAATGATTTATTTATATTCTGACGCACAATCCAATCTGAGTAGTCTTTCCAAAGTTATCGCATATACAGAAAACCACGACGGCGATGAGAGACAACGTCGTAAAAACCTTTTTTTCTGACTCAGGTTGTCTCAAAACGTCGACATTTGATGGAATCCGCGAAAATCATTTTTCGCATAAAACCAATAGCTTGTCATTTGGATGACAATGAAAACCGTGGGTATTTACCCTTTATTCTTACCTAAATTGGCATTATTTTTGTTTCAATTCTATTGAAAATAGGTCAATTATGTCGAGAGCCAGTGGTACGTTGTTATACACATACAAAACTGTGAACGTTGTTATCCACTAAAACAACTCTTAACGTTGTTATCCACTAACACAATTGTGAACGTTGTTATTCACGTATACCCAACTGTGCATGTCCACAAAGAGTCCCCAACTAAAAGTTTACGCGCAGAAAAGGGACACTCCCAACTGTGTAAGTGGATAGTACAGTTTGGGGTATCCCATCTGTGCACGTAGCCCGAAACCCGATGTTCGACCTAGCTCCGAAAGTTGCAGGTTCTCGATTGCGCGGAATTCAAGGATTTAATGAAATTCAAAGAACTGAAGAAATTCCGGAATTGCAGTAAATTGTAGAATTGAAGGCATTAACGGGATTTAGAGAATTCACGGAATTCAGGAAATTGAAGAAATTTATGGTATTAAAAAATTCATTGGATTCCATGAATTCCTTGCATTTCAAGAGTTTATTGAATTCCCTGCTTTCCGTAAAATTTGTATATTACTCGAATTTCGCAAATTTCTTACGTTCCGTGAATTCGTTGAATTCAGTGACTTTGTTAATTTCTGTGTATTCCTTGAATACCCTGAATCACATAAATGACCTGAGTTCATTGTATTACGTGAATTCCGTATATTTCGTGCACTTCTAGTATTAGTTCACATTCGTGAATTTCCTAAATTCTGTGAACTTTTTGAATTCCGAAAATTCCATGAATTCGTTAACTCCCTTGATTCTTTCAATTAACTCCTTGAATCCTGTGAAATCCGATGATTTCTATAATTGCGTGAGTTCTCTAAATTCTTTAAATTCCGTGAGTTTTCTGAATTCCGTGAAGTCTTTGAACTGCTAGTATTCCCTGAATCCAGATAGTTCAAAAAATTCCAAGGGCTTTAAAGACGTGCAAGGAATTCAGGGAATTTAAATGCATTTTGGATTTTTGTAAATGTTTCGGACCCGAAATTATTTGCAGCTTTCGAGAAACTGAAGTAATTCCAGTACCAGTACTTGAGATATTTCAGTTTCTAGAATTGTTTCGGGTTCTCGAAAATTTCTGGCACCTAGTGTGTCGAAAACTCATGACAGTTCACGTTCTCAAAATTTTAGAGTACCCAAAAAAGTTCGAGTACCTGACACAACTCGAGAACCCGGCCTGCCGCGGGTTCTCGAACCCAACTAGGAAGGAGCTTTAAAGCTTTTTGCACACCCCTACTGACGGTATTAATTGAGAAGTGCACAGTTGGGAGGGTCCCATATATGGACGTGCACAGAGGTGCCAATGGCCAACGAAGTTCACAGTTGTACCATCGGCTTTCGACGTGCACATTTATTTCTTGCACAGTTGTACCGCACGCATATTCTGAAGTGAACAGAAGGCAAGTTGTCAACGGTTCACGTGCATAAATGGGAAACTTCCCACTATGCACGTCGAAATTTAAACGTTCAGAGATGGCCAGGTGTAGAGTTGTGTCTGTGGCCAACAGTGTGCACATTTCTACCAATGGCCAACGAAGTTCACACATGGGCTCGTTTACAGTTGTTTCGTGCACAGTTATCCGCCAACCACTGAGATCTCATTTTCACACTAATCGCGGGGAGTATGTGGATAACTTTACACGTAGCTAATTTGCACGTCAATAGTCAGTCAGACAACTGTGAACATCGCCGGTCAGACGGACAACTGTGGACGTGCTAACTGAGTCCTGATGGCAACAATGCACACGCACAGATGGGACTTGGACAACTTGTCTAACTGTGCACGTCGAAATATATCCCTTGTGCACACTGAACATTGTTTTTTGTTATATTACATCGTACTGCGTCGAAACTAATTGATTTATATAATACATACGTAGTCAATTTACAAGAGCCTGCGTCAATGGACGAGACATGCGTAAAAAAAACGAACGCCGCTGAAAAAAACACACTGCGAGTAAATTCACAGCCACATGGGTGAAAAAAAGTTGTGCTTGTACATTATCAAGTTTAGTGTCCCATGGCAGCGTCAGTCTTGGTGCAAAACGTCAAATCACTAGATACGTCATGCCAATGATATTCTTCTAGTGATCTACAGAAATATTGGCATTAGCTAATATGTCAGGTGATTTGAAGTTTTTCATGTATGCGTAAAGATTGGTGCAGTCATGGGACGCCAGCCTCAAGAAAAAGCACCGTAAAAAAAGTCGTAATAACACGTCCTTTGTTTGCTGGCCTAAGTGCGTGACTGTTTATTTTCTGCTGGTCGTTCGACAGTCCAATGATTGCTCGCGTCTTCGAATTTTTCCGCGAAATGCGATATTATTGGTAAATTCACAGACTTACGTAAATACAATGCTCTATATTGACGACTTATGATATAGGTCAAATAGTTTGCAGTGTAATACGCTGCAATTTTACACGTCGACTGTCAAATTACCGCGATCACGGCTTTATCATAATGTTTATTTCAGTTTAATTGTAGGACAATGTTAATTAGTGTTGAGGTTTCTTTAATTTACTACTTTATTGACAGTCAAGTTCTGAAGGTCGCGGATATCACTTGTCTAACTGTAGACGTGATCAGATGTCAATTTCCCAACCGTGCACATGCATAGATGTCACTTTCCCAGCTAAACACATCTCAGATGTAACTTGCTTCACTGTGCACGTGCACGGATATCACTTTCCCAACAATGAACGTTTGTTTCCTTGCGTAAAGCTTTACTGTCACAATTTCTTATATCTAGTGGACTAAAGCATATTAACTTTTTTAAAGTTAGTTTAAAAATATTTTATCTGAAATAGGCAGAATAATCGCTCTTTCACTGCCTGTGGAGCCGGAGTAAAAAAGCACTTTCTTGTACTGCTAAGAGCGTCGCGTAAAGTGACAGTAGCGAGTATGAAGTGAAATAGAAGTGAAATAAAGTGAAAGAAAAGAGTGAGAATTTTACAGAAAAAGGGCGCCTAATTTGCCTATTTCAGATAAAGTATCGTATAAACAGCGGCAGTAATGTTCTTTTATACTCAGATGCAGTATTATCGTCCTCGTTTTTGGCTCGGATGTTACATTCTACATCCTCGTATAAAGTTGAACTTAACTGTCCAGGTACATAGTCTAATTATAAATGTTATTTTTATGAGAATGTTTCTTCTGAATTATTCTAAATAAACGAAAATCTTTCTTTTATTTACTTCTAAATACTTTTATCTTACTAAGCTGATTTGAGTCGCCCAGTGGGCATGGAGATTTGACATAATTGTTAATTTATTTGACATATTTTCTTATAATGTAAAAAAGTAAGTTTAGAAACAAAAATTTCCAATCATTTTTATCACGATTTGATTGCAGTTTATGTAATGATATATAATGAAAGATTACACATTTATCTTATTCATTGGTGAGTGAAATATCAATTTCTGTTTATTAATAGGGTACACATATTTTTCATTTTCTTGCTCTCATTTTCCACATTTGTTCGAATATAAAAAAAATAAGCACGCATATTTTTATTTTGAAATCAATTGATTTTTAGGCGTTGTTGAAAGCTCACAAAGTTTTACGTGTACTTTGCCCGGAAAAAATACCTTTTTAGAAATCTGCGATTATATCGTTAATATAAGATTATCTTACTGCATTTGGCATGCTTTTTTGAAAAAATTATTTGGTAAATACTTTTAGGATTCAACCCCTATCAGCCACTTTTATTGGGCTTGGAAAAAACTGCGTAAGTGGAAAAATAAGATATTTTGTCCCGCGTGAAAAAAGTAGCCTTACTCAAGCATGGGTAAAAAGTAGGTCATAAATGTGTAAAGATGAATCAAGAATGGGAAAATGTATGGCTCGCTGCGTGACTAAAGTTTGAGCATTGTTTGTGGCCACGCGCCATGCTAAACTCAAATCATTAGTCCAGTAGTACGTTCGACGGATTCCGGAGTTTAACTTTGATAAAAACAACTGAAACCTTTTCAAGGTGCAATTGCAGAATAGAGGCGTCACCTGTTTTTTTTGGCTTGAAAAGCAATCTTTTGGCAGCAAACTATAAGAATCTTTAATTGAACGATTAATGAAGCGATTTGACCAGACAGAAGTTTAAAATTATTGTTACTTTTGTTACTAATGTCTTAAATATGGAATTAGTACTATATCGAAATGTTTAGTTCAGTTCAGTTTAGTTAAGTTTATTGTAACATATAGCAGGGTCAGCGCACAATTACAAGGGGGATGATGACTATCAGTGACAATTTTTAAATTCCTTATTTAAAAATATTTAATGTACTTATTTCTACATTAAAATGAGTAATGTTACAGACATAACCCAAAGACACGAATCTTGGATGCGATTATCATGTAAATAAATAAATGATCTAACATCGATATATCGTTTTTTATAGTTTGGCATCTGATACCATTATACGACGGACATTCTATAATAAAATTCTCTAAATGTATCAATTTTTCGCAAGTTGCACATCTGACAAAAGCTGTCGCAATTATACAAATATTTTCATCCGCCCTAGAAACATCTCAGGTTCTTCGAACCACTTAAACGCAGTTGACAGAGTAAGCTCAGTTTATTGCAGTTGATTTCTTTCAACAAATATTCATTAGACGAGACAATGCTTTTAAAAGTGCAAGAATATTTTTAATTTTTTGCTATTGATGAATCATCGTTTCTAATTCATCCTTGCAATTTTAACATTATCTCCTCCAATTGCTGTTTGAAAACTTCCGGGCCTTGTTTTACAAACACATTCTTTAATTCTAGTTTGTCCAATATGTGTTCAATTTTAGTTGCCTAGTTGTATTTAATCCTATTTGGTTTTAGTTGATTTAGTCAAATTAGTTTATTGTAGCACCTCTTAATCAATCTTTCATCAGACACCTATAGAATTTTGATCCACCACCTAATTGTCCTTGCCACACACCCATATTACAATTTATATCTATTGGTCTCTAGTCTAATCATTTAATTAGGAATGTTGTGGGAAAGGTTTAATACTGATTAAAAATATTTCACCTGAGTAGATTCAATTTCATCAAAATATCTCAAAGGCCAAATTTCAGCAGTATATGATAAGGTCGTTGAGATAACCGAGTTAAATAGATGTTTCGCCGCTATCAATGATCTCTGTTTTGCTTTGTAATGAGTTAGCCGAAGCACACCGGACGCTACATTAGCTTTAGATTTTCGATTTTTCACATTCTCGTTATGCAACCCTGTACTTTGAAAAATTTCCCCTAGGTAGCTGTACGATTTTCCTTGTTCCACCTCTTCCCCTTCCAATTTAAATTTCGGAAATTTCTTATTTTTTGGGCTTTTATGAAAAGCCAATATCTTAGTCTTTTCCGCGTTGACTTGCAATTTATTTATTTGACAATAAAGCTCTAATTGGACTTTAATTGGACTCTGTTGTGGATTCCGCCCATATCACAATATCCCCGACGAATATCAGGATTAAAATTTCCAAGAGACCTCCTAATCCTACCCCAGAAGCTCCAAATGCTCTAAAAAGTTCTCAATATCGCATATAAATAACAGAAATAGAATCGGGCTTAGTGATTGTCCTTGCGGAATTCTTAAATTGATTTTAATATCTTTTGATATATCCCCATTTACGTCAAAATGCATTGAGAAGTTCTCGTAGAGCTTTATAATTAACCGCAGAAGCCTGCTATTGAGTCCAAGGTCTTTGAGCTTTTCCCATCATAATTTGTGCCTCACCGATGGGAATGCTTGCTTTGAATCGACAAAGATTGCGAAGAGAGTCCTGCCTTTAATTCTCATTATGGATTGTATTGCTGTATTTGATATAAAATATTGTCAATGAAACTTCGGTCCTTCCGAAAACCGGCCAGCCCTTCTGGAGTTATTTATCTATTTTGTACGTAATTTTTCAATCTCTCTACTGAAATACGAGTAAATAATTTGGTGATGTTATTAAATGGAGAAATATGTTTATAAATGCTGAGGTTGTTTTTGTATCCTTTATTGTATACTACGTTAGTTCTTATTTTGCCCCAATCATTTGGAATAATACCATAAGTTAAAATTTTATTAAAAATATCTAATATGAAACTAAAACTTCGGGGTTATATATTTATAAAATTCGTTCCCTAATCCATCTGGGCCTGGGGTTTTTCCAATTTTAATCATCCTCTACTACTCATTAATTCCTCAATTTCTATTTGTCTGTCCAATTCCGGAATAATAACCAGGATAACTATTTAAAAGTTACCCTCATTGCCTACTGTAAAGTTTTTTATGTAAAACTCCTCCCATGTCTCAACGGAGATAGGACACTTTAGATATTCTTTGTATAATTTTTTTTTAATTGATAGTCAAAACTCTCTCGCGCTATTAATGTCAATTATGACTTGTAGATCATTATCCCTAACTGTTTTCTTCTTTTGCTTCATCAGATTATTATGCTCTTCTTTTGCTTGAAAGAATTTTGTTGAACTGAGCTTTAGAAGTTATGTACTGTACCTCCTGCCAATCTTTGCCCTTTACTTTATTTTCATTACTTGTTGATCTTGTTCCACAAAGATCAGCATTAATCGTAGCAACTTTAATTGAAACTTCCAAACTTGCACTCAGTTCGTCTATCGGTAAATATTTATTTTGCATTATTTTCGTAGATTATAGATGCAACCTATATGATTCTGAATTGTCTTCCTTCCATCTTAAAAGTATCCTGACTCAGTATTTTATTACTTTTTTATCTAAAATTTTTGCTATGCTTTTAATTCTGTCCTGCGGCTCTCGATATGTATTGTTTGATGATTAAATTATCTTGCTGTCCCTTTTTAAGGAAAACAAGCTACGTTAACCCAAATCAAGTCAATCGTACTCCTACCGAGGTAATTTACGAATGTAAATTTCGCTGGCGTATCGCTGGGAGATCTACCATTTAACATTACAAAGCTTTCCGATTCCATTACGCCTGTCAGCAGCCTACCTCTATAATTTACTTCTGAATCGCTACTTGTTTAATGCCTGATTGTGGGGATCCCTCTAGTGTCAATGGATCCAACTGGTTGAAGTCTCCCTCTCTGGAGTTGAAGTCCCCGCCAATTATAACATGCATTAAGTTATCACCCCTAACTAAATTACGGATAGTATCAGAGAACAGATCTATTATAGTTTTGGAGTCTAGTTTAGGTTTCCAGTATACCACTCCTAATATAAATAAAACAAATGTGCGTTGCACCTTAACTACGAGGGTAGTTCAATAAGTCCTTAGAATGACCAACATATGGCGCGCGAATCGCTCCAAATCATCTGTTTTCAGTCAGCACCACTCCCGACTAGATACATGGTGCAGTCACAGTCCACATCTTCTGAGTTTACGTGTTTTTATAACCAATTGAAAAAAAAATTGTTCGTTAAGAAAAATGGAAAAAAACGAGTTCCGAGCGGTAATCAAATATTTTCATTTAAAGGGTTTAACTCCATATGAGATAAAAAATGAATTGGACTCAGTTCATGGAACATCTGCCCCTGCCTTAGCAACGGTTTTGTAACTGGGTAAATGAATTTAAGCGTGGTCGTACATCAATAAGTGACGAACCACGTTCAGGAAGGCCCGTAGAAGCAAGTACTCCCGAAATCATCAATAAAATCCACGATATGGTGTTGAAGGATTTCCACAGGCGAACCAGCTCCAAAAAAGGCAAAGACCGTAAAGTCAGCTGGTAAGGTTATGGCTACAGTTTTTTGGGATGCACGTGGAATTATACTTATTGACTACTTGGAAAAGGGTAAAACAATCACTGGTGAATATTATGCATCATTATTCGAGCAGCTGAAAGAAGAAATTAAAAAAAAACGACCACATTTGGCGAGAAAAAAAATTCTCTTTCATCATAACAACGCCCGAGTTCACACATGCTTCGTTTCAATGGCTAAAATTGAAGAACTAAAATTCGAATTGGTCGAACACCCACCGTATTCACCAGATTTAGCACCCAGTGATTTTTTCTTATTTCCAAACTTGAAAAAATGGCTCGGTGGACAGAGATTTCCAGACAACGAAGACGTCATTGCCTCTGTATGTGCTTATTTTGAGGAACTTCCGAAAACGCACTTTTCTGAAGGATTAAAAAAACTTGAAAAGCGATTGACCAAGTGTATAGAGCTCCAAGGAGATTATGTTGAAAAATAAAAAAAAAACTTACCCAAAAAAAATTGTTTTTATACTTCATTCTAAGGACTTATTGAACTACCCTCGTATAATCTAGATATCAGTAACTTCTATAGCATTTAAAATATTCATTGCCTTGTTAATTTTCTGCTGGACTCTGAAGTGTTTGCTAGTTCTTGAGGAATGCTGGATTAACTTCCAATATTGATGAAGGCATGTTTCCGTGACTCCGATTATGTCGTAGTTTAATATAAGTTTTTGCTGGTTCATGTCTAGGTCGTATACGTTTTTGAAACCACTTATATTCCAGAAGAAAAGTTTAAGTGGTTGTGTTTTTGTCCTTGGAAGGTGACGTGTTCGAAATGCGTTTGTTTTTGCTTTAAAACTTTTTCAGCACTTTCTTATCTCCTATCGATTTTTGAAAGATAAATTGGACCATACAATTCTTTTTGGCTCAATAGTGTTTCCATTCTTCATCTCTTGTCTATCAGCAGAATCTTCCTTTGACATCTCCTTAATATAATGGCCGCTTCTATCTGGCTTCTTTGAAGCTTTTGCTGCCTATAGAAAATTAGTAACCTCATCAACGTGGCAAGGTTTTCCTTATATTAGTAGGAAGTCGTCTCTGAGCTGAGATTCTTCATCCAGTTTTCTAAGTTCCTTGCAGAGCAGTACCAGTTGTTTCCTTTTTTCCTGTGTGTTCTTGTCATAATAATTTGAGATGAAAATCCTAGTGCCTTTAAATTTGTACTTTTTTTCCATAATTTTTTATTTCTTGATAAGTGAATGTTGTACCTTCTAGATATGCTCTCGTTCTTAATCTGTACATCCTGGATTTTTTAGAAATCCAAAAATCCATAATAATTTTCACTATATCGAAATGATCATATTGCACTCACCGTATAGGTGCTTTTAAACACCCATAAGGCCATAAATACCCCTTAGACAGATCACAAAAATAATGTTTGTGAAAACCCTACCCCTTTCCAACTTCTCGTGGGGGCGGGAAGGCGCCCATTTGATTAGTAAAAAACAATCATGTTGGTCAAACCCGAACCATTTCTAACTTCTCGTTAAATATGATCATTTTTCCAGCCAAAATAGAGATGAAATCGGAGAATTTGAGGAATTCAGAAAATTCCAAGGAACTTAGAGAATTCAGAGAATTCAAGGAATTCATCATTTTTGTTATATAATGTTTTGCCAAAAAAACCATAGCCCAAGTGCTAAATTCCCTACAACTTTTATTTGAAACACGTTTTTATAAAGTAAATAGTTTCAGAGTTCCAGCCGGGTGAAGGGAGGTGTACTTTCTAGATTAGTTCCTATTGTAACCATATATAATTCAGTTTTCATACATAATAATTATTTTAAATTATTATTATATAAATAAGATGTGTAGGAAATAAAATGCATATGCAAAAAATATGAAAAATATTAGTGCATGAAAAGGAAAGGCCAAGAAAGGCCAAGTTCCTGAAAGTCCTGAAAAATTCTCAGAACTTCAATCAGCCTGTTCAAGTTTTCAAGGAAGAGATTGTTTGTCCTGATGAGATTGCTGCAGATGAAGAAGAATTCTTGATTGCCCTATACGGAGAATCTGGAACAGATATTTCCGTGGATTCTCTCCGGCATTAACATTTCACAAGATCAGTGACGAAGAATAACATGACTCTTGCTTCACTTCCACCTACAGCAGAAGCAGCATGGCAGCATCATCTCCGCATTCACCATTATGTTCAAACTGGGTGCGGAGTCATGAAGAATCCAGAAGACTGGGGATAGAAGTGAACTAAGGCTGGACTCACTTCAGTCAAATCAACGAAGGATCCTGCTCCAGAATTTCTTCTAAAATTTCTCTCCTGTCAATGCAAGAAACTATACGGCATAGCAGGCGGCTGCAGAAAATCACGGCTGAAGTGCTTCATCATTTGTATTCACTGTAATTGAAGTTTGTGTGAGAACGATGCTGAAATCTTGGATGACTCACATGATGGAGAAAGCGAGACTATTGTCGTCGAATTGTTGAAGATATCGGAGATGACGTAGGCTAATAATGAAGAAGATGATAATCAAGAAGAAGAATAAAACGGAAGAGGAAGGAGAATTAAAATCAGTTCGTGTATTCGAAGAAGAAATCAGCGAACCTAGACCGTTAAAAAAAAGAAGGCGGAAGACAAGAATGAATGTAAATCTAGAAATGACTGGAGAAGGATCGAAGAGAGCGAGGACGTACTATACATTTTTAAAAGATCAGAGATGGATTAAAGATGGGAACTAGACCTACTGGGGAAACCACAGGAAAAGCCCTGTTCCCTCTACATCACACCGGCGAGGAAATTCGAGTCATCTGGCTTTGATGTTGACAAAGTAAGTGAAGAATGTATGGTAGCCCTATGAAAGAGAGATCATTTTTAAGGTACAAATGTTGTACGTTAATATGCTGAAAAGTAATATTAAAAGAAAATTTGTAGTTTACTGATCTGAAAATCTGACAAAAAGTAAGGTTATTTGACAGCTTTTAAAGACATTGAACTTTGGAGCATAGTTTTTATTGAAAAAATAATAGAAAAAGTCTACAAAAAATTCATTGTTGAAATTTTTAACATTTCAGAACAGTTTGCTGTTGAGAATTTTGCAAAATATAAATAATTTTGCCTGCAAGCCTCACTGTGACCTTCGAACTTCTTCCCTGTGGTGGGGCAAACCGAGAGCGATCCCCTGTAAAAACAGCATCACGCTGGTTTCTGACACTCGCTTTCCCATATAAAAAACTGACTTGAAATATCGCAATTTGCCAGAAGAGAACAAGAAGCACATACTTCTTTCAAATTGTAAATTATGACAGATGGTTCAACTATCTACAATTCGAATCACTTTATTACCTTCTTTAGAACTAAAGATTGTTAAAGTACATATTTATTTACAAAAAACAAACAATTACTTATATGTTGCAAGTTTTTCAACGGCAATTTAGTCAGAAATATTTAAAGTACCACCATGAACTTTTCCAGATTTTTCCTATTATTTTATCAATAAAAAACTATGCTCCAATGTTCATTGTCTTTAAAAGCTGCCAAATTTCCTTACTTTTTATCAGATTTTCACATTTGTAAGCTATACAATTTTTTGGAATATTACTTTTCGGCCTAAAAACGTAGAACATTTAAAACTCTAAAATTATCCCTCTTTTATTAAGTTACTATTTTTTCTTTCCTTAATTTTTAATCGTCAAAGCCAGACGAATCGAATTTTCTCGCCGATAGTGGTTCTTTTTGGGGTCATAAGGGCAGTGTATATGAGATTATAGCAAATACAAATCACTTCACCCTGGCATAGCTGAAAATATTAACTTAATGGAAAAATATTTAAGATGATATTTTTAGAGAATTTGCTCCTCTACAATTCAGGAAATAACTATTTTTGGTTTCCGATAAGGGAAAAAAAAGTAATTAGAAAAAACTGATTTTGGCATCTTTTTGTCAAGACAGCAGAGCGAGCTGCCATCTTATTTTTGTGAAAATTTAGAATGATGTTTAGAACACAAAAATGAACGGAAATTGATACTTCAACTTAACATATCGAACATAAAATGGTAAAAAAAAAAAATTTTCATATATTTTTCGTTAAACAAATGAAGAAACTCAATAGGAATGCAGTGATTGACTCAAGAAAAAAAATAACTTTAAGGAAAATTGAGATAACGTAACTTAAAAAACGGAAAATTGAAGGCTATTAATACAGCTTTAAGAAAAAAATATTCCGCTTTATTTATTTAAAATTAAATGCTTAAGCTTTGACAGGTAAAAAGGCAATAAAACATGTGTTTGGCTTTGATATTAACACATTTTATTATCAAAAAAAAAAAGTTAAAAGCAACAAAAAATAGCCTTCGTGTCGGCTCCGGATTTTACCTGCTCACTGCAACTGCTCAGAAGGGGCTGGGACTGATGGGGACCGCCGAACTTAGGAGTCGGTTGTACAAATTTTTTTAGGTGTGGGTAGCGGTGGCCTGAATTATCGATGTAGGAGGCGAAGGGACACACTAAAAAGCACCCTGAATACTCGAAAATTTCTATTTGTAATTTAAGTGAGAGGTGCGGAGACTCTCTAGGAAGGACCTAGAATTTGATATTAAACTGAATTTAACAATGTATGAAATAACTGTTTCATAACAACATGATAAAAATTATTTTAAAAAAGTAGGAAATAAACAATAGAGGGCATCTAGTATTATTGTGAGAAGCGAGGGGGCTCACTAAAAAGCACCCCGAATTCTACAAATACAATACTTGTAATTTGATTCGAATGAGAGGTAAGAGCACTAAAAAGCACAAAGAACTTGATAATACATTTAATATTTAATTTAATATAAAAAAAATATTCCCAGTAAACACGTTGGCACGTCTAGGATGTCCAGATGCGCTGCGATGCGGCAGCTCTGCGCAAAGAAAAAACTATACCATATCTCCACAAACTTATTTCGTCCCAATCTTCCTTTTGCAAAAAATTAAAAAAAATGCAGTCTCACTTAGAGAAAAATTCAAAAATAAGTTTAAAATTTAAAAATGAAGGTGAAATTATTATTTTATGGAAAAATAATTATTTTTGGCTGTAAAGCTAAAGAAAACGTTTAAAACCCCCTATAGAAAAGTTAAATTAGCTCAAATCAGTAGAAGTTATAGTTAAGTTTATAGTTAAGTTTAGTTATGTCGGCATGCATAGTAAAATCACGAAAATTTGAGCCTCTATTAATTAGGAGAACGAGCCGTATTAGAGGTCTCCCGTTTGGGTAATTGAAATAAGCCCGAGTCGAAATATAGGCCCTACTTTGACGCTTCAAGTGGAAGTATTGTCCCTACTTTGCGGCTGTACATTCTACTAGCTCCTACGTAGCCACTCCTAAAGATATTTTCCTTCTATTTTACTTCTGTATAAGCTTCAGCCTCTACTTTTAAGGCCGTTTCCTCGACGCCTATGCCCTCGTTACAAATAGCTTGTTATTTCTCTAAAATTTCATAATTACAGTTCATGAAAGCAACAGTTGAACTGGTTTTAAATAATAAATATTAAAGTGATATCATCAAAATGGGTTCAAGATGAAAGAAGTTTGACCTAATCTGGTGGCTGCAAGCAAAAGGAAAAATGCAAACCAGCGCTAAGATTTTAAAGATAGTTATAAAGAACCCACGTCCAACATCCCCCCTCCCAAAGGTATCAAACACACGAGAAGAAACGTCAAAAGAAAAAGGTAAGAAAGATACAAATCTTTTGTATTGATTTTTTTCTGTACTAGAAGAAATAACTCCGAATTAGTTACCACATATTCTGAAAAAATATATTTTCCTTTCACGCAATTTTCTTTTGAATTGAAGAATCACGGAATTGAATGATTTCAATTTAAAAATTTAGAAAATAAGGCAATGTCAAAAACTTAAAAATTGAATGTTTTAAGATTAGATCATTGAAAATTATATTTATATTTAGAAGCGTTCAAAATTAAATAATTAAAAATTATACACTTTTGAATTTGAACAATTATAAATTTAAAGCGATCTACATTTGATAATTTTATATTGGAAACTAAATTTAATGATTTAAGGTTGAAGCTTCTGAAATTCTAGAATTTAAAATTGTTATGACAGAACAAAATTATAATTTGACCTTAAAGCTATTAGCCTTTTAAATTTAAATTATTTGTGTTGAATTCAAATCACATGAAAACTAATAATTTTCAAATTGCTACTTAAACTTTCCCAAATTACTTCCGTTTCCGGCATGAAAGTGTGAAATAGTGGGAATTGTTGATGCTGAGTTTTTCTGATATTATGGTGAAATGTGAGGTTTGTGGATTGTGGAAGTGTGTAGAAGGGTGTGGATATGAGAGATTAATTGAGGGATTGTGAGATTGGAAACGGGAATCGGGGCGAGCGTAAAATATCAAAAGATGTTTAGATCGCTGCCGGAAAAGCAGAGTATGGTAGAGCAGGGTAACAATAGTAAGGGTGCTGATGGAAGCGGGGATGAAAGTAAAGTTACGATGAAAGAGGAAAGACTAAAGGGAATTCACAGAGTGACGATAGAGGTAATGGGGATTTATGAAGAAAAGCAGGAGGAAAGGGGAGAGGAATTAAAGAAAGAAATTAGGCAGGAAATGGCTGAAGTTAAGAAGGAAATTAAAAAATGGGAAGAAATCAGGGAAAAGTTAGAAAAGAGGATGCAGTCATTAGAATAAAAGCTAGAAAAGCAGGAAGAAGATAATAATAAAAAGGTAGAGGCTCAGAAGAATAGAACAAAGAATAGAAAGGGGAGAGAGGGAAGAAAGAAAATTAAACATACTGTTTAAGGGTATAAAATTAGAGGGGAAAGAGCTGAAGGAAGGGGTGGACGAAGTACGAAAAAGGATTGGTGCTAAGGTAGAGGTAGAGGAAATGCGAAATGTAGGAAGGTAAGTGCGAAGAGGAAAGATAATGGTACTGATGAAATTAAAGAAAAGGGAAAATAGGAGGGAGGTGATGACGAAGAAAAGGTTATTATATGGAAGTCCAGAGAGAATAGAGGATGATTTGAGATAGGTAAAAAGAAAGATGCAATAAAAATTGAGGAAAATAGCAGAAGAAGAAAGAAAAAAAGGAAAGAGAACATGGGTTAAGAAGGGGAGAATACAGATAGACGGAGTGTTGTGGAATTGGGATAAAGAATGGGAATAGATAGTAAAAAATAAGGTGCAGGAAAACTAGGAGAGGTAGGAAGATGAGATAGGAAAATAAGAAATAGTAGGAAGAAAAAAAGATGAGAAATGAAAGTAGGGAAGAATGGAAAATTTGTTGCTGGAATATAGCGTGATTGAAGAGAAAGGGTAGGGAGTTTATGAGACATTTGACACAATGGGATGTAGTCATAATGATGGAGACGTGGCTAGATGAAAAGGAATGGGAAAGAATAAGGGGAAGGTTATCACGATGTTACAAATGGCAAGTGCAAAATGCAAAGAGGAAGAATAAAAAGGGCAGAGAAATGAAAGTTATGTTAAGGGGAGTAAGGAATAAATGTATAACAGGGAAAGATAAGAAGGACAGGAAAGAACAAAAAGAAGGATAAATAGTAGAGGAGGTAATGATAAGAGGAGAGAAGTGGAAGGTAGTGAGGTTTTATGTGAACGGTGATATGCAGGAGAAACCAGAGGAGATAAAGAAATAATTGAAGAAAATAAAGAAGAGGGTAGGCTGATAATAGGTGGGGATTTCAATGCGAGATAAGGCGACAGAGGAGGCAACGAATGGGGAGAAGAGAGAGGAAGAAAATCCAAAGATAAGGTACTAAATGGGGAGAGAAAAAGTTGTTGAAGAGCTTGGAGAACTTCTGATGGTATATCTTGAACGGGAATATAGAAGGAGATGAGAAATGACAATATACATGTTCAGGAGGTGAAAGGGGAACGGTAATTGATTATGTGAAAGTGAATGATGAGGTAAGACAGAAAAGTGTAGGATAAGGGGATTCTTCAAGGGAAGTAAAAGAACAGTTTAGAGAAAAGGTCAGAAATATCAAAATGGGAGAGGAAAATGTAGACGAAGAGATGGAAAAAATGATAGGAGAAATAAAAATAGGATTAGAGTGCACAAACAAAAATGAAGTTAGTAAAGGAGGGAATAGAAGTGGATGGGATGAGGACTGTAAAGACAAAAAAGGAGGTCAGAAAGAAATTAAGAAATTGGACAAAAGAAAAAAAGTAATGGAAAGCAACACAGGAAAAAAGAAAGAGTCTACTGAGTTGTGTTATCAAAAGAAAGAGGAAGAGAATAAAAGGTTTGAGGAAGAGGCGGAGAAAGCTAGGACGAAAGAAGAGTTATAGATGAGATTCCAAATGGAATATGGAAATATGGAAAGGAGGAACTATAGGAATGGGCATGGATAATGTGTTATTGAGTATGGAGAGGAGATGGGTGGCCAGAGTTATGGAAAGAAGAAGTAGTTATACGAATATTGAAGAAAGGAAAAGGGGATGAGGTTAAAGATTATAGGGGTTGACATTGATGCCAAAACTGTATAAAGTATATGTAACTATTTTGTCGCAGAGATTGAAGATAGAAGTTGAAAAAAAATGATCGAGTCACCGCATCAGACAGGGTTTAGAAAAGGAATGGGGGTAATGGACAACATCTATGTTATGATCTATCAAGTAAATAAGAGAATTAAAAGGGAAAAAGGGGCAATGTTAGCAATGTTCGCGGACTTAAAGGCGGCGTTTGTCTCATTAGACCGAGGTGAAATAGAAAAAGTTATGGTAAAAAATCCGATAAGAGAGGGATTAATAAAGAGAGTATCAGAAATTTTTAGAGAGACAAAAAGCAGGCTGAAGGTAGGAGAGCAACGAGAAGATAGTTTCTGGTTTGTGAGAGGTATGAGACAAGGATGTCCTTTGAGTCCACTTTTATTTAATTCATTAATATTAGACGTAGAAGAAGAAATAAGGAGAAAAGGTTGGGGCGGGGTTAGGATAGAGAAGCAAAAGATATATACACTCACATACGCAGACGACATAGTGTTGATGGCAGAGGATGAAGAAGGGACGGCGGGATTAATTTCAGGATTAGAGAAATACTTATATAGGAAAAAGCTGAATGTATATGTAGAAAAGACAAAGATTATGAGGTTTAGAAAAGGAGGGGGGAGAAAGAAAGAATGGACATGAAGATGGAAGGAAAATAAGTTAGAAGAAGTAAAAGAGTATACATATTTGGGATATATCTAGCAAACAAATGGAGATCATACAGCTCTTATAGGAGACAAGATAAATAAAAGCAGCAGGGGTAATGAAACAGATATAGGGAATAGGAAAAAGAAGGTTAAGAAAAAATTACAGAAGGAGAATGTGGTTATTTGATACGCTGGTATAACCAGTATTCGGTTATGGAACAGATATATGAGGATGGAAAGAAAGGAAAGATATTGCGAGTTTTCAAGAAAGGTATATAATAGTGGACACTAGGGGAAGACTGGAGGAAGCCAGGATACATGGTGAGAGAAGAAGCGCAAACGGATAAGTTAAGTATTAGAGCGGGAAAGAAGACATGGAAATTTTAGACAAAGCTGAGGGAGGGAAAGGGAGGGGAGTTAGCGAGAAAGTGTTTGATGAAGATAGAGGCGAGGAGAGGGAGGGCGATCGAATTAACTAGATGGGAAGAAGAAAGGAGGGAG
This sequence comes from Belonocnema kinseyi, assembly GCF_010883055.1. Classification (NCBI taxonomy): domain Eukaryota; kingdom Metazoa; phylum Arthropoda; class Insecta; order Hymenoptera; family Cynipidae; genus Belonocnema; species Belonocnema kinseyi. The sequence continues at coordinate 139,683,903 of NC_046657.1, read as the reverse complement.
TTCTTTAATGACGGAGAAATAGAAGGCGGGACTGGAGTAAACTATGCAGAACTGGAAAAAGGGAGAGGGAAAGATGATTAATAAAAAGATGGGGGATGATTGAGGAATCAAAATACAATGAATGGTATAATACGATAAAAAAGGAAGGAGTGCCAAAATATTTAGAAAAGGGATGTGGAGAGAAAGGTGGACCAGAATAGCAAGACTTAGAATAAGAACCGAGGTAAGGGAGGGGATGTACTAGGAAAAAGAAGAGTATAGAAAGTGAAGAATATGCGAATGGGAGCAGAAAACATGGAAGCATGTATGGGAAGGATGTAGGAGAGAAATGGAAGATAAAGGAAGCTGGCAAGAGAATGTGGCTAAGATTCTAGAGGAGTATGGATTAGGAAAAGAATGGATGAAGGAGTTGGAGGGTGCTAGAGGAGCGAATGAGAGAGTATGAAAGAATGCATGTGAAAAAAAGGCAAATGGAGGTATAAAAAAGTGAAAGGAAAAGGAAACGGAAGTCCCATAGATTAGAAGCGTAAACATTGTAAGTAAGGTAAGGTAAAAGTTAAGTAGACTAAGATGCGTTTGCGTTCTCATGCTCACTCGTTTGCTAATAAGTCCTAAATTGCGCTATCGCAGGAAATAGAAATAAGAAACTAGATACAAGACTTATGTAAATAATTGTAAATAATTGTATGTGTAGAAAGGATAAGATTGAAAAAATATAGATATGAGCGGAAAGATTGTAAGGAATTGAAGTCATGGAAACCCTTAGGGGACACATTATGAATCAAGAATAACTTTCCCAAATTCAACCAATTTTCTTCAAATTTAAAAAACATTAAAAAAGGTATAATTTCCTTTCAAAAATAACATACTGCCCTCTCGAGAAATTCTGTGATTTCAAGTGTAGGTCCCTGCTGATTTGAAATGCATTCGGTCAGCGATGATTGTTTTTCGTACGTTATTCTCCAAAAAACCGACGTTTATTACAGTTGACTTGTAACCACTCTACATAAGATCACCGATGGTTATAAATATAAACCAAAAATTTGGATGTAACATATATTTAAACAAATACATTGTTTCTCCAAATGTCATATTTTTAAACTAATTTATCTCTTAATGCCGATGGGTCGATCACTCTAATATTTCTGATACATTAACTAAATATTCCCATACACGTATTCTTTCAATATTCTTGGTATTCTGAATATTCTTTCTAATCTTAGATTTTTTTGATATTTCAAAATATTCCGAAATTATTCACAAATATTCTGACATATTCATCAATTTTCCTTTGTCCTTTAAATGTTTTTAAAGATTCGAAATCATTCTAAATGATTCTGAAAAATGTCAAGAAATTCCAAAAAAGTTTATGTATTATTGTGTTATTACAAAATATGTTTAAGTGTTTAAAAGGATTTTAATGAATTTCGGAATAATTTAACGGGATTTAACAATTCTTTTGAATTAAAAAAGATGAAAGTTTATGAATGAATTTCACAAGATTTCAAGTAATTTAAAAATTTTTTTTTTAATTTTAGAAGAACTCCAAAAAGTATCAGAATTTTCAAGAGATTTTAAAGACTTTAAAATACTTTTTATGACTTGAAGAGATCTGTAGTCATTTTGAGGGGTTTCCTGGCATTTCAATCAATTGAATATAGTTTAAAATTTTTAATAATTTGTCAAAAATTCAAAAGATTTTAAGGGTCGTCACGTAATTTAAAAATAATTTTATGTATTCAACGAGATTTTCAGGAGTTTCAAGGGATTTAACGGGAGTTATTTGGTTTAAAAAAATTTTAAGTTGCTAATCTAATTCCAAAGTTTTTCCATTATTTAAAAGAGTTCGAGATATTTTTAATGAATTTAAGGGATTTTAAGTAATTTTAAAGAATTTTTAAGGAATTTCGGTAGAATTTAAATGAGTTTTGGGATTTTAAGGTAATTATAAAATATAAATAATGTTCTTGAATTCTTAAGTCTGTTAAATCTGTTGAAATCTTCGGAAATTTGTGGAAATCTTTCAAAATCAATTAGATTTCTCAAATATATATTGAATTTTTTTTCCTCTTTTAAAATTTCTGGGAATATTTTTCGATTGAGTTTAAATCTTGATTGAGCACATAAAATATACAATAATAATTTGTAATACTTCTAAAATCTAAAATCTTAGTTCATATATTATTATAAGCGTATCAATATTTTTAACAGAATGGGTCACAAAAATTTGCAGATGGCCTTGCATAGATGTAGGTTATATTTCAGATTTTTTGCATACTTCAAGTTGGGCTAGCCGTAAAGTTTTAGGCGTTAGGAATGCGAAATTTATGGGGTTCGAACCCCCGCGGCAAATAAAAATTTGCATAGCGTGCGATTAAAAATAGTGTACTTATTGTGTAATAGTACGTAATGGTGTCCTTGAACACGTGAAGAAATATTAGAGTATAATAGTAATAATATAATAATATAGAAGATTAATTTTTTTGTGGTGAAATATCGGTTATGATTTTATAGAATTGTTCTCTATAATTTCGGAACTAGTTCAACGCAATATAAAGCAAAGACGATTTGAACTTTTATTAAACTACCCAGCGTATTCTCTACTATAGGATTAGTTCTATCAAATTTAATGGATATTTTCTTTCGTGTGCAAAATAATTTGGAACATTACGCAAATGTCAGTATGTCTTCTTCTTGCTCCATTTTGTTAACTTTTCGTCAAATAATTTTATTCTGTGCAGAAAGAGTGTGGAGCGATAAAGTAGAAACAGAAACTAAGCTTCTATTTTGGCGCTCCAAATGGAAGATTCGGAAATTTATGCCCATTAGAGCGCTAAAATAGGGGAAAAAATCGTATGGCAATATCATCAACTTTATAACCTTAGCTCCTACAAATATTAGCGTGAAGAGACTCAAAGTAGGGGCTATATTTCGACCCGGGGGTCTGCTATGACTACAATTCAGTGGATTTACAAGAAGATCGGGGACAATAAGTTTTAAAGTTGAGTTTTATACTTGAGAAATTTTGCACCTTATTTTACTCCTATACACGTCGAACTTAGTTTTAGGATCCTGCAACGCCATTAAAGATCAGGTAATGTTTTAGATACTTACATTCCGATAAAGGGAGGAACGTTAAAGGCCTACATAGCTCAGTGCACTCGACCAGAAATTGATCGGACCTAATAACGTAGATATGGTGTCGATCTCTTTTGAGGACCTTTCAGTTCTATTCCAAATAATAGGTATATCAGATAGATACTCTGAATTTTACTAAGAATATAAAAATTCAATGTTCAGTGCATACACAAAAAATAAAAAAAAAATAACGTCACTGACTATCAAAGAAAAACATAGTACAGCTGTTTTCCGCGTATGAAGTGATTTCAAGGTATTTCTGGATGGCCCTCCGGTTGCACAGGGGGTTGTCGACTTAGTAGAAGGGTCAGAAACGAGGTAAGGCGGCGCGTCGAGGGGTTGTCTTCTATTCTATTTACGGACGCCGGCACGTGACTTATTTTATAGGGGTCCCTGCCCTACCATGAATTAAACTCCGGTAACATCACCACGAACTCCAACACTTATTGGCTACGTTTAACTTGCATCAGGGGTTGAAAAACAAGCCAATGATTAGAGATTGTGCTCCCTGCGGTGAAATTTATTTCAAGATTACTCGCTATTAAACCCTTCGTTTGCTTCCCTTCTAGCTCTTCCAGATTACACACGCACGCACATGCACGGAACGTTATGTAGGTTAAGACGAGAGAATCATTTTGCTTATTTAATTGATGTTCGTATTATTCCAAAGGCTTATTTATAATGTAGGAGCACAGTACAATAAGTTCATATGAAATGCTAAAAATTACTTCGGAAAAAATGTTTGTTTACAAAGGACCCCGCGGCAAATGCACATGAAACGGGTTTGGGTTGATTTTGATTAAACTTCGTAAAATTGTAGTTCTCAATGTCTCGATCAAAAGTGTCATGGGGCACAAAGTCCAAAAATGGACAGTTTTCGAGTTATAGAGTGTTAAAAATTCAATCCTTTTAAGAGACATTACCAAATATCTCGAAAACTGCAGCTCTGCGAAAAAAAATGTTTCTTATTAAAGTTATTGAGCTCCAACGTGGAAATGCAAAGAAATTCATGACTTTAAGACACAGGTCATTTTTCAAGGTTCATTCAATGTGAACTTGTCATTTATTGCTAATATTCAGCCGATAAAGACAAGATATGAAGAGGAAATCAATATAGAACCCATAAAGGCTAGAAATGAGAATGACTTAGTCAACAGCCAGCCAATTAACGCAAATCATGAGTGCGATTTAGTCATTATCTAGCCAATGAGGGCAAGACATGAGCGAGATTTAATCATTATCTAGCCAATGAAGGCAAGATTTGTCCAGGATGTTGTCAATATCTAGCCTATAAAGGTAAGTCATGAGTGCGATTTAGTCATTATGTAGCCAATGAAGGCACGACATGAGCGGGATTTAGTCATTATGCGGCCAATAGAGGCAAGATTTGTCCAGGATTTTGTCAATATCTAGACAATGAAGGCATGAAATGAGCTTGATTTACACAATATCCGGCCAATGAAGGCAAGTTATGCGTGCGATTTAGTCATGATTTTCCTTCATTGGCTGGCTATTGACTAAGTCATTCTCATTTGTTGCCTTTATGGGTTCTATATTGATATTCTATTTATATCTTTTCTTTATTGGCTAAATATTAGAAATAAATGAAAAGTTCACATTGAATGACCTTGAAAAATGACCTGTGTATTAGGGCCATGACTTTCTTTGCATTTCCCCGTTAGAGCCCAATAACTTTCATAGGGAACATTTTTTCGCAGAGCAGCAGTTTTTGAGATAATTGATAATGTTTCTTAAAAGGATTAGATGTTTAACCTTCTATAACTCGAAAACTGTCCATTTTCGGACTTTGCGTCTCATAAAACTTTTGATGGAGACATTGAGAACTACAATTTTACAAAGTTTAATCAAAATTCACCGAAAGTCATTTCATGTACATTTGCTGCGGGGTCTTTTAACTCAAGAACAATGGAAAACATAATATTACCTTAGAAAATATAAAATATGCGCAAAATTTATAGGGGATGGTTTGGGTTTCCAAATTGGCCAGCAGACCCATAATAAAAGAAAACTGATAAACGTTGTAAATATAAGATAGACGAAACCTAAAATTAAAATAATTAAAATACTGGCAATCCAAAGGAACATAAGAGCCACTGTTTTCTATTCCAAATGGACATAAGCGCCAATGTTTGAGATTCCAAAATGAGATAACCGCTAAAATTTGGGACTTCAAAAGGGTTTAAGTTCTAAAGTTCAGCGCTCCAGAAAGGACATTAGCGCCAAAGTTTGCAATGCCAAAAGGGCACAAATTCCAAAGTTTGCAATACCAAAAGGCCATAAGTGCGAAAAATCGCACGGTAAAAAAAATTGAGCTGTAAGAGAGATCCTGATTACATGTAGAAATTTAGCTGAAAAACAAAGAAGGTATTTATAAAGATCCATGGATCACCCAAAGTGAATATCGGTAAGCATTTTTCATACAACAGGGTTATTATATAGTCGACACACAGCATAAGTATAACTATAATAGATATAAACCAGAAACGCGTTTCAGTTCCTAATTTCTTCCTAGAACTTCTGTCCCACTCAGTTTCTCAGGAGAGCAGGCGCTAAATAAATGGTCTCGATTTTTTTATAATAAAAGCCTAGCATGCTCTGCCATACGATGCTTTAAGGTACTCTTTGTACTGATTTTATTTTTAAATGGTGTAAAATTAACGATTAATCATGATTGAAAACTAAATGACAATATCAACGTTGATACACTAGTTATCGTACAATTGTGTTAACTAAAAATGCATGCTTTACTCTAAAGGTGAATATCTGTGCAGAGACTAAAGGCAGTAGCAAGGTAAGTTAGGTCTGAGTGCCCATGCTCGGATGTGATCCATATTGCGGGGATAAGTGACTTCCCATTTAAGATAAATTCACCCCAAGTCTTAACTTGCAAAAACATTTTTTTTACAAAAGTTATAAACAAATTTCGAAAAATCTAATTGTCTCGAAAACGGCTTGACTGATTTTGATGGTTAAAATATATGTTGTAGAGAGTACTAAGAAAGTTCTGAAAAAGTTCAAGAACCAATTCTGTTGATTACATAAGGATGAAAAAAATTATTACAACTTGTAAATAATTTTTCTGAAAGAAAGTACTTTTGGAACACCAATTATTTTTTCCTATATCAGGCTTATATTCACATATTCAATACATATTTTTGCGGAAATTATCGTAGCGGTACTTCATAGTTAAGAAAATAAAAACTAATAGGTTGGCCCCTCATATTAATGCGATTCTAAGATAATCAGGGGCAATCTTCATTTTTAGCTTATGACGCAATAAGATATACTCAATGATGTAATATAAACCAGATGCAACATCATCATTCACATAGAAACACATTTTCTCATGAATTTCCCGGTCACAGTGTCAACTGATTATAAGTAGATAGAAAAATACTTCACTTTGTTTACTGCTGACATTCGCCAAACTAATTTCATGTTTGACCAGGATGCATCAAGTCAAAAATATTTCAATTGATAATTGAAACAGTGACAGCTACGTTTCAATGACTATAATAGGTAAATTTATCAAGAATGTTAAGATGAAACCTAACTTCGAAATAAGGTTATTTATTTATAAGAAAAGTACCAGAAGTAATATTTAACGCGTTGAATGTGAAAATAAATTGGATCAACAATGATGTCATAAAAATATTTATTTTTACGTATTTTTAGGTGATTCGATATAATCGGTATGTAAATACAAACTTTTCATTGAAGTATAGTCGTTTTTGTAAAAATAACATAAAGAGCCAGTCGGGTACGTATGATATATTATCAAAGAGCAAAAAAAAGAAGAAAAAAATATCAACTAACAGTGTTTTCTAAGTTGTACTTTTTGTTATGCTTTTCCTTACATATATATTTTCTGCTGCCCACATTTACGTAGAAGGGTAGTTTTTTGAGGAAACAATAATGAGGGGGAAATTTTGAAGTGTAATGTAATTAATTTTGTTAATTAATTTTGTCAACAATTATTATTTTTTAACGTTTTTTGGTTCACACATGTGCTATGAATATAAACTTCAAAAATCTTTTTTGTTTTTTCGTTTTAGACGAATCTGTGTGAAACTGGAGTGCGGGCGGTTTCACATCTCCCAGCTGAACATGTTCAACATCTGCCCTTATAATTAAAAATGTTATGCATATTTATGACTAAAAACATTTTATTTTTTAGTTTAAAAGTACCCTAATAAACCATAAAAGTTTTGGAAAGATTCGTTATATTCTTCATTCCCAAAAAAATCACAAAATCTACGCTTATTCGTATTTGCGAAAAGTACTCGACGTCTTTTCTAAATATGAATATCTCAGTCAATTGATAACGAATAAATATGAGATTTCCCAAAAAACTTTATTCAATACTTTTGAAGAAATCACTCACTGAAAGTTATTTGTAATTTGAAGTTACCTAGATACTTTTCACCTGCGGCTCCAAAAAAAACATAATTATCGACTTACCTTATTTTGCAATTAAATATTATTAAGCAATAAGCGATTTTTAACTTTTCCATGAATAATTAGGCATCGTTATAGTATTTTAAATAAGTACTATATATGAACATATATCAATTATATTTAGCCGAGCTAGAACGATTTGAGTGTTAAAACTTAATTAAATTAGAGAAACTTTTATTCGATATTTCGCGTTTATTTTAAAAAATAAACGTTTGAAAAAAATTCTGATGGGAAAAAGTTTTATTTTCTTATTCTCTATAATACGACTTTATTAAAATTGATTTTTTGATTTTGAAAATTTTCTATTTTTGAGTCGCGCAGAAAATGCTTTTACGCATGTTCGAGCGTCGGGCTGGTTCTCCAACCCGGCGGCTCAATTTATCTCAATTACTTTTTTAATAGAAAAAAATATGGTATGC